>NW_026689906.1:0-56098 GCF_943734765.1 Anopheles ziemanni | reverse complement strand
GAATGAGACGATGCAAAATGGTGTTTAGAAGGTGCTTAAGGTGACTTTAAAGAGAATGAGACGATGCAAAATGAGGTTTAGAAGGTGCTTAAGGTGACTTTAAAGAGAATGAGACGATGCAAAATGAGGTTTAGAAGGTGCTTAAAGTGACTTTAAAGAGAATGAGACGATGCAAATTGGTGTTTAGAAGGTGCTTAAGGTGACTTTAAAGAGAATGAGACGATGCAAAATGAGGTTTAGAAGGTGCTTAAAGTGACTTTAAAGAGAATGAGACGATGCAAAATGAGGTTTAGAAGGTGCTTAAAGTGACTTTAAAGAGAATGAGACGATGCAGAATGAGGTTTAGAAGGTGCTTAAGGTGACTTTAAAGAGAATGAGACGATGCAAAATGGTGTTTAGAAGGTGCTTAAGGTGACTTTAAAGAGAATGAGACGATGCAAAATGAGGTTTAGAAGGTGCTTAAAGTGACTTTAAAGAGAATGAGACGATGCAAAATGAGGTTTAGAAGGTGCTTAAGGTGACTTTAAAGAGAATGAGACGATGCAAAATGGTGTTTAGAAGGTGCTTAAAGTGACTTTAAAGAGAATGAGACGATGCAAAATGGTGTTTAGAAGGTGCTTAAGGTGACTTTAAAGAGAATGAGACGATGCAAAATGAGGTTTAGAAGGTGCTTAAAGTGACTTTAAAGAGAATGAGACGATGCAAAATGAGGTTTAGAAGGTGCTTAAAGTGACTTTAAAGAGAATGAGACGATGCAGAATGAGGTTTAGAAGGTGCTTAAGGTGACTTTAAAGAGAATGAGACGATGCAAAATGAGGTTTAGAAGGTGCTTAAGGTGACTTTAAAGAGAATGAGACGATGCAAAATGAGGTTTAGAAGGTGCTTAAAGTGACTTTAAAGAGAATGAGACGATGCAAAATGGTGTTTAGAAGGTGCTTAAGGTGACTTTAAAGAGAATGAGACGATGCAAAATGAGGTTTAGAAGGTGCTTAAGGTGACTTTAAAGAGAATGAGACGATGCAAAATGAGGTTTAGAAGGTGCTTAAGGTGACTTTTAAGTGAATGAGACGATACAAAATGAGGTTTAGAAGGTGCTTAAAGTGACTTTAAAGAGAATGAGACGATGCAAAATGGTGTTTAGAAGGTGCTTAAGGTGACTTTAAAGAGAATGAGACGATGCAAAATGAGGTTTAGAAGGTGCTTAAAGTGACTTTAAAGAGAATGAGACGATGCAAAATGAGGTTTAGAAGGTGCTTAAAGTGACTTTAAAGAGAATGAGACGATGCAAAATGAGGTTTAGAAGGTGCTTAAAGTGACTTTAAAGAGAATGAGACGATGCAAAATGAGGTTTAGAAGGTGCTTAAGGTGACTTTAAAGAGAATGAGACGATGCAAAATGGTGTTTAGAAGGTGCTTAAAGTGACTTTAAAGAGAATGAGACGATGCAAAATGGTGTTTAGAAGGTGCTTAAGGTGACTTTAAAGAGAATGAGACGATGCAAAATGAGGTTTAGAAGGTGCTTAAGGTGACTTTAAAGAGAATGAGACGATGCAAAATGAGGTTTAGAAGGTGCTTAAAGTGACTTTAAAGAGAATGAGACGATGCAAAATGGTGTTTAGAAGGTGCTTAAGGTGACTTTAAAGAGAATGAGACGATGCAAAATGGTGTTTAGAAGGTGCTTAAGGTGACTTTAAAGAGAATGAGACGATGCAAAATGAGGTTTAGAAGGTGCTTAAGGTGACTTTAAAGAGAATGAGACGATGCAAAATGAGGTTTAGAAGGTGCTTAAGGTGACTTTAAAGAGAATGAGACGATGCAAAATGGTGTTTAGAAGGTGCTTAAGGTGACTTTAAAGAGAATGAGACGATGCAAAATGGTGTTTAGAAGGTGCTTAAGGTGACTTTAAAGAGAATGAGACGATGCAAAATGGTGTTTAGAAGGTGCTTAAAGTGACTTTAAAGAGAATGAGACGATGCAAAATAGTGTTTAGAAGGTGCTTAAAGTGACTTTAAAGAGAATGAGACGATGCAAAATGAGGTTTAGAAGGTGCTTAAAGTGACTTTAAAGAGAATGAGACGATGCAAAATGGTGTTTAGAAGGTGCTTAAGGTGACTTTAAAGAGAATGAGACGATGCAAAATGAGGTTTAGAAGGTGCTTAAGGTGACTTTAAAGAGAATGAGACGATGCAAAATGAGGTTTAGAAGGTGCTTAAAGTGACTTTAAAGAGAATGAGACGATGCAAAATGGTGTTTAGAAGGTGCTTAAAGTGACTTTAAAGAGAATGAGACGATGCAAAATGGTGTTAAGAAGGTGCTTAAAGTGACTTTAAAGAGAATGAGACGATGCAAAATGGTGTTTAGAAGGTGCTTAAGGTGACTTTAAAGAGAATGAGACGATGCAAAATGAGGTTTAGAAGGTGCTTAAGGTGACTTTAAAGAGAATGAGACGATGCAAAATGAGGTTTAGAAGGTGCTTAAAGTGACTTTAAAGAGAATGAGACGATGCAAAATGGTGTTTAGAAGGTGCTTAAGGTGACTTTAAAGAGAATGAGACGATGCAAAATGAGGTTTAGAAGGTGCTTAAAGTGACTTTAAAGAGAATGAGACGATGCAAAATGAGGTTTAGAAGGTGCTTAAAGTGACTTTAGAGAGAATGAGACGATGCAAAATGGTGTTTAGAAGGTGCTTAAGGTGACTTTAAAGAGAATGAGACGATGCAAAATGAGGTTTAGAAGGTGCTTAAGGTGACTTTAAAGAGAATGAGACGATGCAAAATGAGGTTTAGAAGGTGCTTAAAGTGACTTTAAAGAGAATGAGACGATGCAAAATGGTGTTTAGAAGGTGCTTAAGGTGACTTTAAAGAGAATGAGACGATGCAAAATGAGGTTTAGAAGGTGCTTAAGGTGACTTTAAAGAGAATGAGACGATGCAAAATGAGGTTTAGAAGGTGCTTAAAGTGACTTTAAAGAGAATGAGACGATGCAAAATGAGGTTTAGAAGGTGCTTAAAGTGACTTTAAAGAGAATGAGACGATGCAAAATGAGGTTTACAATGTGCTTAAAGTGACTTTAAAGAGAATGAGACGATGCAAAATGGTGTTTAGAAGGTGCTTAAAGTGACTTTAAAGAGAATGAGACGATGCAAAATGGTGTTTAGAAGGTGCTTAAGGTGACTTAAAAGAGAATGAGACGATGCAAAATGAGGTTTAGAAGGTGCTTAAAGTGACTTTAAAGAGAATGAGACGATGCAAAATGAGGTTTAGAAGGTGCTTAAAGTGACTTTAAAGAGAATGAGACGATGCAAAATGGTGTTTAGAAGGTGCTTAAGGTGACTTTAAAGAGAATGAGACGATGCAAAATGGTGTTTAGAAGGTGCTTAAAGTGACGTTAAAGAGAATGAGACGATGCAAAATGAGGTTTAGAAGGTGCTTAAGGTGACTTTAAAGAGAATGAGACGATGCAAAATGAGGTTTAGAAGGTGCTTAAAGTGACTTTAAAGAGAATGAGACGATGCAAAATGGTGTTTAGAAGGTGCTTAAGGTGACTTTAAAGAGAATGAGACGATGCAAAATGGTGTTTAGAAGGTGCTTAAGGTGACTTTAAAGAGAATGAGACGATGCAAAATGAGGTTTAGAAGGTGCTTAAGGTGACTTTAAAGAGAATGAGACGATGCAAAATGAGGTTTAGAAGGTGCTTAAAGTGACTTTAAAGAGAATGAGACGATGCAAAATGGTGTTTAGAAGGTGCTTAAAGTGACTTTAAAGAGAATGAGACGATGCAAAATGGTGTTTAGAAGGTGCTTAAGGTGACTTTAAAGAGAATGAGACGATGCAAAATGAGGTTTAGAAGGTGCTTAAGGTGACTTTAAAGAGAATGAGACGATGCAAAATGGTGTTTAGAAGGTGCTTAAAGTGACTTTAAAGAGAATGAGACGATGCAAAATGGTGTTTAGAAGGTGCTTAAAGTGACTTTAAAGAGAATGAGACGATGCAACATGAGGTTTAGAAGGTGCTTAAAGTGACTTTAAAGAGAATGAGACGATGCAAAATGGTGTTTAGAAGGTGCTTAAAGTGACTTTAAAGAGAATGAGACGATGCAAAATGGTCTTTAGAAGGTGCTTAAAGTGACTTTAAAGAGAATGAGACGATGCAAAATGAGGTTTAGAAGGTGCTTAAAGTGACTTTTAAGAGAATGAGACGATGCAAAATGAGGTTTAGAAGGTGCTTAAAGTGACTTTAAAGAGAATGAGACGATGCAAAATGAGGTTTAGAAGGTGCTTAAGGTGACTTTAAAGAGAATGAGACGATGCAAAATGAGGTTTAGAAGGTGCTTAAGGTGACTTTAAAGAGAATGAGACGATGCAAAATGAGGTTTAGAAGGTGCTTAAGGTGACTCTAAAGAGAATGAGACGATGCAAAATGAGGTTTAGAAGGTGCTTAAAGTGACTTTAAAGAGAATGAGACGATGCAAAATGGTGTTTAGAAGGTGCTTAAGGTGACTTTAAAGAGAATGAGACGATGCAAAATGAGGTTTAGAAGGTGCTTAAAGTGACTTTAAAGAGAATGAGACGATGCAAAATGAGGTTTAGAAGGTGCTTAAGGTGACTTTAAAGAGAATGAGACGATGCAAAATGGTGTTTAGAAGGTGCTTAAAGTGACTTTAAAGAGAATGAGACGATGCAAAATGGTGTTTAGAAGGTGCTTAAGGTGACTTTAAAGAGAATGAGACGATGCAAAATGAGGTTTAGAAGGTGCTTAAAGTGACTTTAAAGAGAATGAGACGATGCAAAATGGTGTTTAGAAGGTGCTTAAGGTGACTTTAAAGAGAATGAGACGATGCAAAATGAGGTTTAGAAGGTGCTTAAAGTGACTTTAAAGAGAATGAGACGATGCAAAATGGTGTTTAGAAGGTGCTTAAGGTGACTTTAAAGAGAATGAGACGATGCAAAATGAGGTTTAGAAGGTGCTTAAAGTGACTTTAAAGAGAATGAGACGATGCAAAATGAGGTTTAGAAGGTGCTTAAAGTGACTTTAAAGAGAATGAGACGATGCAAAATGAGGTTTAGAAGGTGCTTAAAGTGACTTTAAAGAGAATGAGACGATGCAAAATGAGGTTTAGAAGGTGCTTAAAGTGACTTTAAAGAGAATGAGACGATGCAAAATGAGGTTTAGAAGGTGCTTAAGGTGACTTTAAAGAGAATGAGACGATGCAAAATGGTGTTTAGAAGGTGCTTAAAGTGACTTTAAAGAGAATGAGACGATGCAAAATGAGGTTTAGAAGGTGCTTAAAGTGACTTTAAAGAGAATGAGACGATGCAAAATGGTGTTTAGAAGGTGCTTAAAGTGACTTTAAAGAGAATGAGACGATGCAAAATGGTGTTTAGAAGGTGCTTAAGGTGACTTTAAAGAGAATGAGACGATGCAAAATGGTGTTTAGAAGGTGCTTAAAGTGACTTTAAAGAGAATGAGACGATGCAAAATGAGGTTTAGAAGGTGCTTAAAGTGACTTTAAAGAGAATGAGACGATGCAAAATGGTGTTTAGAAGGTGCTTAAAGTGACTTTAAAGAGAATGAGACGATGCAAAATGGTGTTTAGAAGGTGCTTAAAGTGACTTTAAAGAGAATGAGACGATGCAAAATGAGGTTTAGAAGGTGCTTAAAGTGACTTTAAAGAGAATGAGACGATGCAAAATGGTGTTTAGAAGGTGCTTAAGGTGACTTTAAAGAGAATGAGACGATGCAAAATGGTGTTTAGAAGGTGCTTAAGGTGACTTTAAAGAGAATGAGACGATGCAAAATGAGGTTTAGAAGGTGCTTAAAGTGACTTTAAAGAGAATGAGACGATGCAAAATGGTGTTTAGAAGGTGCTTAAGGTGACTTTAAAGAGAATGAGACGATGCAAAATGAGGTTTAGAAGGTGCTTAAAGTGACTTTAAAGAGAATGAGACGATGCAAAATGGTGTTTAGAAGGTGCTTAAAGTGACTTTAAAGAGAATGAGACGATGCAAAATGAGGTTTAGAAGGTGCTTAAAGTGACTTTAAAGAGAATGAGACGATGCAAAATGGTGTTTAGAAGGTGCTTAAAGTGACTTTAAAGAGAATGAGACGATGCAAAATGGTCTTTAGAAGGTGCTTAAAGTGACTTTAAAGAGAATGAGACGATGCAAAATGGTGTTTAGAAGGTGCTTAAAGTGACTTTAAAGAGAATGAGACGATGCAAAATGAGGTTTAGAAGGTGCTTAAAGTGACTTTAAAGAGAATGAGACGGTGCAAAATGAGGTTAAGAAGATGCTTAAAGTGACTTTAAAGAGAATGAGACGATGCAAAATGGTGTTTAGAAGGTGCTTAAAGTGACTTTAAAGAGAATGAGACGATGCAAAATGGTGTTTAGAAGGTGCTTAAGGTGACTTTAAAGAGAATGAGACGATGCAAAATGAGGTTTAGAAGGTGCTTAAAGTGACTTTAAAGAGAATGAGACGATGCAAAATGGTGTTTAGAAGGTGCTTAAGGTGACTTTAAAGAGAATGAGACGATGCAAAATGAGGTTTAGAAGGTGCTTAAAGTGACTTTAAAGAGAATGAGACGATGCAAAATGGTGTTTAGAAGGTGCTTAAGGTGACTTTAAAGAGAATGAGACGATGCAAAATGAGGTTTAGAAGGTGCTTAAAGTGACTTTAAAGAGAATGAGACGATGCAAAATGAGGTTTAGAAGGTGCTTAAAGTGACTTTAAAGAGAATGAGACGATGCAAAATGAGGTTTAGAAGGTGCTTAAAGTGACTTTAAAGAGAATGAGACGATGCAAAATGAGGTTTAGAAGGTGCTTAAAGTGACTTTAAAGAGAATGAGACGATGCAAAATGAGGTTTAGAAGGTGCTTAAGGTGACTTTAAAGAGAATGAGACGATGCAAAATGGTGTTTAGAAGGTGCTTAAAGTGACTTTAAAGAGAATGAGACGATGCAAAATGAGGTTTAGAAGGTGCTTAAAGTGACTTTAAAGAGAATGAGACGATGCAAAATGGTGTTTAGAAGGTGCTTAAAGTGACTTTAAAGAGAATGAGACGATGCAAAATGGTGTTTAGAAGGTGCTTAAGGTGACTTTAAAGAGAATGAGACGATGCAAAATGGTGTTTAGAAGGTGCTTAAAGTGACTTTAAAGAGAATGAGACGATGCAAAATGAGGTTTAGAAGGTGCTTAAAGTGACTTTAAAGAGAATGAGACGATGCAAAATGAGGTTTAGAAGGTGCTTAAAGTGACTTTAAAGAGAATGAGACGATGCAAAATGAGGTTTACAATGTGCTTAAAGTGACTTTAAAGAGAATGAGACGATGCAAAATGGTGTTTAGAAGGTGCTTAAAGTGACTTTAAAGAGAATGAGACGATGCAAAATGGTGTTTAGAAGGTGCTTAAGGTGACTTTAAAGAGAATGAGACGATGCAAAATGAGGTTTAGAAGGTGCTTAAAGTGACTTTAAAGAGAATGAGACGATGCAAAATGAGGTTTAGAAGGTGCTTAAAGTGACTTTAAAGAGAATGAGACGATGCAAAATGGTGTTTAGAAGGTGCTTAAAGTGACTTTAAAGAGAATGAGACGATGCAAAATGGTGTTTAGAAGGTGCTTAAAGTGACTTTAAAGAGAATGAGACGATGCAAAATGGTGTCTAGAAGGTGCTTAAGGTGACTTTAAAGAGAATGAGACGATGCAAAATGGTGTTTAGAAGGTGCTTAAAGTGACTTTAAAGAGAATGAGACGATGCAAAATGGTGTTTAGAAGGTGCTTAAGGTGACTTTAAAGAGAATGAGACGATGCAAAATGGTGTTTAGAAGGTGCTTAAGGTGACTTTAAAGAGAATGAGACGATGCAAAATGAGGTTTAGAAGGTGCTTAAAGTGACTTTAAAGAGAATGAGACGATGCAAAATGGTGTTTAGAAGGTGCTTAAAGTGACTTTAAAGAGAATGAGACGATGCAAAATGAGGTTTAGAAGGTGCTTAATGTGACTTTAAAGAGAATGAGACGATGCAAAATGGTGTTTAGAAGGTGCTTAAAGTGACTTTAAAGAGAATGAGACGATGCAAAATGGTCTTTAGAAGGTGCTTAAAGTGACTTTAAAGAGAATGAGACGATGCAAAATGGTGTTTAGAAGGTGCTTAAAGTGACTTTAAAGAGAATGAGACGATGCAAAATGAGGTTTAGAAGGTGCTTAAAGTGACTTTAAAGAGAATGAGACGGTGCAAAATGAGGTTAAGAAGATGCTTAAAGTGACTTTAAAGAGAATGAGACGATGCAAAATGGTGTTTAGAAGGTGCTTAAAGTGACTTTAAAGAGAATGAGACGATGCAAAATGGTGTTTAGAAGGTGCTTAAAGTGACTTTAAAGAGAATGAGACGATGCAAAATGAGGTTTAGAAGGTGCTTAAAGTGACTTTAAAGAGAATGAGACGATGCAAAATGGTGTTTAGAAGGTGCTTAAAGTGACTTTAAAGAGAATGAGACGATGCAAAATGGTGTTTAGAAGGTGCTTAAAGTGACTTTAAAGAGAATGAGACGATGCAAAATGAGGTTTAGAAGGTGCTTAAAGTGACTTTAAAGAGAATGAGACGATGCAAAATGGTGTTTAGAAGGTGCTTAAAGTGACTTTAAAGAGAATGAGACGATGCAAAATGGTGTTTAGAAGGTGCTTAAGGTGACTTTAAAGAGAATGAGACGATGCAAAGTGAGGTTTAGAAGGTGCTTAAAGTGACTTTAAAGAGAATGAGACGATGCAAAATGGTGTTTAGAAGGTGCTTAAGGTGACTTTAAAGAGAATGAGACGATGCAAAATGAGGTTTAGAAGGTGCTTAAAGTGACTTTAAAGAGAATGAGACGATGCAAAATGGTGTTTAGAAGGTGCTTAAAGTGACTTTAAAGAGAATGAGACGATGCAAAATGAGGTTTAGAAGGTGCTTAAAGTGACTTTAAAGAGAATGAGACGATGCAAAAAGGTGTTTAGAAGGTGCTTAAAGTGACTTTAAAGAGAATGAGACGATGCAAAATGGTGTTTAGAAGGTGCTTAAGGTGACTTTAAAGAGAATGAGACGATGCAAAATGAGGTTTAAAAGGTGCTTAAGGTGACTTTAAAGAGAATGAGACGATGCAAAATGAGGTTTAGAAGGTGCTTAAAGTGACTTTAAAGAGAATGAGACGATGCAAAATGAGGTTTAGAAGGTGCTTAAAGTGACTTTAAAGAGAATGAGACGATGCAAAATGGTGTTTAGAAGGTGCTTAAAGTGACTTTAAAGAGAATGAGACGATGCAAAATGAGGTTTAGAAGGTGCTTAAGGTGACTTTAAAGAGAATGAGACGATGCAAAATGGTGTTTAGAAGGTACTTAAGGTGACTTTAAAGAGAATGAGACGATGCAAAATTCTGTTTAGAAGGTGCTTAAAGTGACTTTAAAGAGAATGAGACGATGCAAAATGAGGTTTAGAAGGTGCTTAAAGTGACTTTAAAGAGAATGAGACGATGCAAAATGAGGTTTAGAAGGTGCTTAAAGTGACTTTAAAGAGAATGAGACGATACAAAATGGTGTTTAGAAGGTGCTTAAGGTGACTTTAAAGAGAATGAGACGATGCAAAATGGTGTTTAGAAAGTGCTTAAAGTGACTTTAAAGAGAATGAGACGATGCAAAATGGTGTTTAGAAGGTGCTTAAAGTGACTTTAAAGAGAATGAGACGATGCAAAATGAGGTTTAGAAGGTGCTTAAAGTGACTTTAAAGAGAATGAGACGATGCAAAATGAGGTTTAGAAGGTGCTTAAAGTGACTTTAAAGAGAATGAGACGATGCAAAATGGTGTTTAGAAGGTGCTTAAAGTGACTTTAAAGAGAATGAGACGATGCAAAATGGTGTTTAGAAGGTGCTTAAGGTGACTTTAAAGAGAATGAGACGATACAAAATGGTGTTTAGAAGGTGCTTAAGGTGACTTTAAAGAGAATGAGACGATGCAAAATGGTGTTTAGAAGGTGCTTAAAGTGACTTTAAAGAGAATGAGACGATGCAAAATGGTGTTTAGAAGGTGCTTAAGGTGACTTTAAAGAGAATGAGACGATGCAAAATGAGGTTTAGAAGGTGCTTAAAGTGACTTTAAAGAGAATGAGACGATGCAAAATGGTGTTTAGAAGGTGCTTAAAGTGACTTTAAAGAGAATGAGATGATGCAAAATGGTGTTTAGAAGGTGCTTAAGGTGACTTTAAAGAGAATGAGACGATGCAAAATGAGGTTTAGAAGGTGCTTAAAGTGACTTTAAAGAGAATGAGACGATGCAAAATGGTGTTTAGAAGGTGCTTAAGGTGACTTTAAAGAGAATGAGACGATGCAAAATGAGGTTTAGAAGGTGCTTAAAGTGACTTTAAAGAGAATGAGACGATGCAAAATGGTGTTTAGAAGGTGCTTAAAGTGACTTTAAAGAGAATGAGACGATGCAAAATGGTGTTTAGAAGGTGCTTAAAGTGACTTTAAAGAGAATGAGACGATGCAAAATGGTGTTTAGAAGGTGCTTAAGGTGACTTAAAAGAGAATGAGACGATGCAAAATGGTGTTTAGAAGGTGCTTAAAGTGACTTTAAAGAGAATGAGACGATGCAAAATGGTGTTTAGAAGGTGCTTAAGGTGACTTTAAAGAGAATGAGACGATGCAAAATGGTCTTTAGAAGGTGCTTAAGGTGACTTTAAAGAGAATGAGACGATGCAAAATGGTGTTTAGAAGGTGCTTAAGGTGACTTTAAAGAGAATGAGACGATGCAAAATGAGGTTTAGAAGGTGCTTAAAGTGACTTTAAAGAGAATGAGACGATGCAAAATGGTGTTTAGAAGGTGCTTAAAGTGACTTTAAAGAGAATGAGACGATGCAAAATTAGGTTTAGAAGGTGCTTAAAGTGACTTTAAAGAGAATGAGACGATGCAAAATGGTGTTTAGAAGGTGCTTAAAGTGACTTTAAAGAGAATCAGACGATGCAAAATGAGGTTTAGAAGGTGCTTAAAGTGACTTTAAAGAGAATGAGACGATGCAAAATGAGGTTTAGAAGGTGCTTAAAGTGACTTTAAAGAGAATGAGACGATGATAAATGAGGTTTAGAAGGTGCTTAAAGTGACTTTAAAGAGAATGAGACGATGCAAAATGAGGTTTACAATGTGCTTAAAGTGACTTTAAAGAGAATGAGACGATGCAAAATGGTGTTTAGAAGGTGCTTAAAGTGACTTTAAAGAGAATGAGACGATGCAAAATGAGGTTTAGAAGGTGCTTAAAGTGACTTTAAAGAGAATGAGACGATGCAAAATGGTGTTTAGAAGGTGCTTAAAGTGACTTTAAAGAGAATGAGACGATGCAAAATGGTGTTTAGAAGGTGCTTAAAGTGACTTTAAAGAGAATGAGACGATGCAAAATGAGGTTTAGAAGGTGCTTAAAGTGACTTTAAAGAGAATGAGACGATGCAAAATGAGGTTTAGAAGGTGCTTAAAGTGACTTTAAAGAGAATGAGACGATGCAAAATGAGGTTTAGAAGGTGCTTAAAGTGACTTTAAAGAGAATGAGACGATGCAAAATGAGGTTTAGAAGGTGCTTAAAGTGACTTTAAAGAGAATGAGACGATGATAAATGAGGTTAAGAAGGTGCTTAAAGCGACTTTAAAGAGAATGAGACGATGCAAAATGAGGTTTAGAAGGTGCTTAAAGTGACTTTAAAGAGAATGAGACGATGCAAAATGGTGTTTAGAAGGTGCTTCAAGTGACTTTAAAGAGAATGAGACGATGCAAAATGAGGTTTAGAAGGTGCTTAAAGTGACTTTAAAGAGAATGAGACGATGCAAAATGGTGTTTAGAAGGTGCTTAAAGTGACTTTAAAGAGAATGAGACGATGCAAAATGGTGTTTAGAAAGTCTTAAGGTGACTTTAAAGAGAATGAGACGATGCAAAATGAGGTTTAGAAGGTGCTTAAAGTGACTTTAAAGAGAATGAGACGATGCAAAATGAGGTTTAGAAGGTGCTTAAAGTGACTTTAAAGAGAATGAGACGATGCAAAATGGTGTTTAGAAGGTGCTTAAAGTGACTTTAAAGAGAATGAGACGATGCAAAATGGTGTTTAGAAGGTGCTTAAAGTGACTTTAAAGAGAATGAGACGATGCAAAATGGTGTTTAGAAGGTGCTTAAAGTGACTTTAAAGAGAATGAGACGATGCAAAATGAGGTTTAGAAGGTGCTTAAAGTGACTTTAAAGAGAATGAGACGATGCAAAATGAGGTTTAGAAGGTGCTTAAAGTGACTTTAAAGAGAATGAGACGATGCAAAATGAGGTTTAGAAGGTGCTTAAAGTGACTTTAAAGAGAATGAGACGATGCAAAATGGTGTTTAGAAGGTGCTTAAAGTGACTTTAAAGAGAATGAGACGATGCAAAATGGTCTTTAGAAGGTGCTTAAGGTGACTTTAAAGAGAATGAGACGATGCAAAATGGTGTTTAGAAGGTGCTTAAGGTGACTTTAAAGAGAATGAGACGATGCAAAATGAGGTTTAGAAGGTGCTTAAAGTGACTTTAAAGAGAATGAGACGATGCAAAATGGTGTTTAGAAGGTGCTTAAGGTGACTTTAAAGAGAATGAGACGATGCAAAATGGTGTTTAGAAGGTGCTTAAAGTGACTTTAAAGAGAATGAGACGATGCAAAATGGTGTTTAGAAGGTGCTTAAAGTGACTTTAAAGAGAATGAGACGATGCAAAATGGTGTTTAGAAGGTGCTTAAAGTGACTTTAAAGAGAATGAGACGATGCAAAATGGTCTTTAGAAGGTGCTTAAAGTGACTTTAAAGAGAATGAGACGATGCAAAATGAGGTTTAGAAGGTGCTTAAAGTGACTTTAAAGAGAATGAGACGATGCAAAATGAGGTTTAGAAGGTGCTTAAAGTGACTTTAAAGAGAATGAGACGATGCAAAATGAGGTTTAGAAGGTGCTTAAGGTGACTTTAAAGAGAATGAGACGATGCAAAATGAGGTTTAGAAGGTGCTTAAGGTGACTTTAAAGAGAATGAGACGATGCAAAATGAGGTTTAGAAGGTGCTTCAGGTGACTCTAAAGAGAATGAGACGATGCAAAATGAGGTTTAGAAGGTGCTTAAAGTGACTTTAAAGAGAATGAGACGATGCAAAATGGTGTTTAGAAGGTGCTTAAGGTGACTTTAAAGAGAATGAGACGATGCAAAATGAGGTTTAGAAGGTGCTTAAAGTGACTTTAAAGAGAATGAGACGATGCAAAATGAGGTTTAGAAGGTGCTTAAGGTGACTTTAAAGAGAATGAGACGATGCAAAATGGTGTTTAGAAGGTGCTTAAAGTGACTTTAAAGAGAATGAGACGATGCAAAATGGTGTTTAGAAGGTGCTTAAAGTGACTTTAAAGAGAATGAGACGATGCAAAATGAGGTTTAGAAGGTGCTTAAGGTGACTTTAAAGAGAATGAGACGATGCAAAATGGTGTTTAGAAGGTACTTAAGGTGACTTTAAAGAGAATGAGACGATGCAAAATTCTGTTTAGAAGGTGCTTAAAGTGACTTTAAAGAGAATGAGACGATGCAAAATGAGGTTTAGAAGGTGCTTAAAGTGACTTTAAAGAGAATGAGACGATGCAAAATGAGGTTTAGAAGGTGCTTAAAGTGACTTTAAAGAGAATGAGACGATACAAAATGGTGTTTAGAAGGTGCTTAAGGTGACTTTAAAGAGAATGAGACGATGCAAAATGGTGTTTAGAAGGTGCTTAAGGTGACTTTAAAGAGAATGAGACGATGCAAAATGGTGTTTAGAAGGTGCTTAAGGTGACTTTAAAGAGAATGAGACGATGCAAAATGAGGTTTAGAAGGTGCTTAAAGTGACTTTAAAGAGAATGAGACGATGCAAAATGAGGTTTAGAAGGTGCTTAAAGTGACTTTAAAGAGAATGAGACGATGCAAAATGGTGTTTAGAAGGTGCTTAAGGTGACTTTAAAGAGAATGAGACGATGCAAAATGAGGTTTAGAAGGTGCTTAAGGTGACTTTAAAGAGAATGAGACGATGCAAAATGGTGTTTAGAAGGTGCTTAAAGTGACTTTAAAGAGAATGAGACGATGCAAAATGGTGTTAGAAGGTGCTTAAAGTGACTTTAAAGAGAATGAGACGATGCAAAATGAGGTTTAGAAGGTGCTTAAAGTGACTTTAAAGAGAATGAGACGATGCAAAATGGTGTTTAGAAGGTGCTTAAAGTGACTTTAAAGAGAATGAGACGATGCAAAATGGTGTTTAGAAGGTGCTTAAAGTGACTTTAAAGAGAATGAGACGATGCAAAATGGTGTTTAGAAGGTGCTTAAGGTGACTTTAAAGAGAATGAGACGATGAAAAATGAGGTTTGAAAGGTGCTTAAGGTGACTTTAAAGAGAATGAGACGATGCAAAATGAGGTTTAGAAGGTGCTTAAGGTGACTTTAAAGAGAATGAGGACGATGCAAAATGGTGTTTAGAAGGTGCTTAAAGTGACTTTAAAGAGAATGAGACGATGCAAAATGGTGTTTAGAAGGTGCTTAAAGTGACTTTAAAGAGAATGAGACGATGCAAAATGGTGTTTAGAAGGTGCTTAAGGTGACTTTAAAGAGAATGAGACGATGCAAAATGAGGTTTAGAAGGTGCTTAAAGTGACTTTAAAGAGAATGAGACGATGCAAAATGGTGTTTAGAAGGTGCTTAAAGTGACTTTAAAGAGAATGAGACGATGCAAAATGGTGTTTAGAAGGTGCTTAAGGTGACTTTAAAGAGAATGAGACGATGCAAAATGAGGTTTAGAAGGTGCTTAAAGTGACTTTAAAGAGAATGAGACGATGCAAAATGGTGTTTAGAAGGTGCTTAAGGTGACTTTAAAGAGAATGAGACGATGCAAAATGGTGTTTAGAAGGTGCTTAAGGTGACTTTAAAGAGAATGAGACGATGCAAAATGAGGTTTAGAAGGTGCTTAAAGTGACTTTAAAGAGAATGAGACGATGCAAAATGAGGTTTAGAAGGTGCTTAAAGTGACTTTAAAGAGAATGAGACGATGCAAAATGAGGTTTAGAAGGTGCTTAAAGTGACTTTAAAGAGAATCAGACGATGCAAAATGAGGTTTAGAAGGTGCTTAAAGTGACTTTAAAGAGAATGAGACGATGCAAAATGAGGTTTAGAAGGTGCTTAAAGTGACTTTAAAGAGAATGAGACGATGATAAATGAGGTTTAGAAGGTGCTTAAAGTGACTTTAAAGAGAATGAGACGATGCAAAATGGTGTTTAAAAGGTGCTTAAGGTGACTTTAAAGAGAATGAGACGATGCAAAATGAGGTTTAGAAGGTGCTTAAAGTGACTTTAAAGAGAATGAGACGATGCAAAATGGTGTTTAAAAGGTGCTTAAGGTGACTTTAAAGAGAATGAGACGATGCAAAATGAGGTTTAGAAGGTGCTTAAAGTGACTTTAAAGAGAATGAGACGATGCAAAATGAGGTTTAGAAGGTGCTTAAAGTGACTTTAAAGAGAATGAGACGATGCAAAATGGTGTTTAGAAGGTGCTTAAAGTGACTTTAAAGAGAATGAGACGATGCAAAATGAGGTTTAGAAGGTGCTTAAAGTGACTTTAAAGAGAATGAGACGATGCAAAATGAGGTTTAGAAGGTGCTTAAAGTGACTTTAAAGAGAATGAGACGATGCAAAATGGTGTTTAGAAGGTGCTTAAGGTGACTTTAAAGAGAATGAGACGATGCAAAATGAGGTTTAGAAGGTGCTTAAAGTGACTTTAAAGAGAATGAGACGATGCAAAATGGTGTTTAGAAGGTGCTTAAAGTGACTTAAAAGAGAATGAGACGATGCAAAATGGTGTTTAGAAGGTGCTTAAAGTGACTTTAAAGAGAATGAGACGATGCAAAATGGTGTTTAGAAGGTGCTTAAAGTGACTTTAAAGAGAATGAGACGATGCAAAATGAGGTTTAGAAGGTGCTTAAAGTGACTTTAAAGAGAATGAGACGATGCAAAATGAGGTTTAGAAGGTGCTTAAGGTGACTTTAAAGAGAATGAGACGATGCAAAATGAGGTTTTGAAGGTGCTTAAAGTGACTTTAAAGAGAATGAGACGATGCAAAATGGTGTTTAGAAGGTGCTTAAAGTGACTTAAAAGAGAATGAGACGATGCAAAATGGTGTTTAGAAGGTGCTTAAAGTGACTTTAAAGAGAATGAGACGATGCAAAATGGTGTTTAGAAGGTGCTTAAGGTGACTTTAAAGAGAATGAGACGATGCAAAATGAGGTTTAGAAGGTGCTTAAGGTGACTTTAAAGAGAATGAGACGATGCAAAATGGTGTTTAGAAGGTGCTTAAAGTGACTTTAAAGAGAATGAGACGATGCAAAATGGTGTTTAGAAGGTGCTTAAAGTGACTTTAAAGAGAATGAGACGATGCAAAATGAGGTTTAGAAGGTGCTTAAAGTGACTTTAAAGAGAATGAGACGATGCAAAATGAGGTTTAGAAGGTGCTTAAAGTGACTTTAAAGAGAATGAGACGATGCAAAATGGTGTTTAGAAGGTGCTTAAAGTGACTTTAAAGAGAATGAGACGATGCAAAATGGTGTTTAGAAGGTGCTTAAGGTGACTTTAAAGAGAATGAGACGATGCAAAATGAGGTTTAGAAGGTGCTTAAGGTGACTTTAAAGAGAATGAGACGATGCAAAATGGTGTTTAGAAGGTGCTTAAAGTGACTTTAAAGAGAATGAGACGATGCAAAATGGTGTTTAGAAGGTGCTTAAAGTGACTTTAAAGAGAATGAGACGATGCAAAATGAGGTTTAGAAGGTGCTTAAAGTGACTTTAAAGAGAATGAGACGATGCAAAATGGTGTTTAGAAGGTGCTTAAAGTGACTTTAAAGAGAATGAGACGATGCAAAATGAGGTTTAGAAGGTGCTTAAGGTGACTTTAAAGAGAATGAGACGATGCAAAATGAGGTTTAGAAGGTGCTTAAGGTGACTCTAAAGAGAATGAGACGATGCAAAATGAGGTTTAGAAGGTGCTTAAAGTGACTTTAAAGAGAATGAGACGATGCAAAATGAGGTTTAGAAGGTGCTTAAAGTGACTTTAAAGAGAATGAGACGATGCAAAATGAGGTTTAGAAGGTGCTTAAAGTGACTTTAAAGAGAATGAGACGATGCAAAATGGTGTTTAGAAGGTGCTTAAGGTGACTTTAAAGAGAATGAGACGATGCAAAATGGTGTTTAGAAGGTGCTTAAAGTGACTTTAAAGAGAATGAGACGATGCAAAATGGTGTTTAGAAGGTGCTTAAGGTGACTTTAAAGAGAATGAGACGATGCAAAATGAGGTTTAGAAGGTGCTTAAATTGACTTTAAAGAGAATGAGACGATGCAAAATGGTGTTTAGAAGGTGCTTAAGGTGACTTTAAAGAGAATGAGACGATGCAAAATGAGGTTTAGAAGGTGCTTAAAGTGACTTTAAAGAGAATGAGACGATGCAAAATGAGGTTTAGAAGGTGCTTAAGGTGACTTTAAAGAGAATGAGACGATGCAAAATGGTGTTTAGAAGGTGCTTAAAGTGACTTTAAAGAGAATGAGACGATGCAAAATGGTGTTTAGAAGGTGCTTAAGGTGACTTTAAAGAGAATGAGACGATGCAAAATGAGGTTTGAAAGGTGCTTAAGGTGACTTTAAAGAGAATGAGACGATGCAAAATGAGGTTTAGAAGGTGCTTAAAGTGACTTTAAAGAGAATGAGACGATGCAAAATGAGGTTTAGAAGGTGCTTAAAGTGACTTTAAAGAGAATGAGACGATGCAAAATGGTGTTTAGAAGGTGCTTAAGGTGACTTTAAAGAGAATGAGACGATGCAAAATGAGGTTTAGAAGGTGCTTAAAGTGACTTTAAAGAGAATGAGACGATGCAAAATGGTGTTTAGAAGGTGCTTAAGGTGACTTTAAAGAGAATGAGACGATGCAAAATGAGGTTTAGAAGGTGCTTAAAGTGACTTTAAAGAGAATGAGACGATGCAAAATGGTGTTTAGAAGGTGCTTAAAGTGACTTTAAAGAGAATGAGACGATGCAAAATGGTGTTTAGAAGGTGCTTAAAGTGACTTTAAAGAGAATGAGACGATGCAAAATGAGGTTTAGAAGGTGCTTAAAGTGACTTTAAAGAGAATGAGACGATGCAAAATGGTGTCTAGAAGGTGCTTAAGGTGACTTTAAAGAGAATGAGACGATGCAAAATGGTGTTTAGAAGGTGCTTAAAGTGACTTTAAAGAGAATGAGACGATGCAAAATGGTGTTTAGAAGGTGCTTAAGGTGACTTTAAAGAGAATGAGACGATGCAAAATGGTGTTTAGAAGGTGCTTAAGGTGACTTTAAAGAGAATGAGACGATGCAAAATGAGGTTTAGAAGGTGCTTAAAGTGACTTTAAAGAGAATGAGACGATGCAAAATGGTGTTTAGAAGGTGCTTAAAGTGACTTTAAAGAGAATGAGACGATGCAAAATGAGGTTTAGAAGGTGCTTAAAGTGACTTTAAAGAGAATGAGACGATGCAAAATGGTGTTTAGAAGGTGCTTAAAGTGACTTTAAAGAGAATGAGACGATGCAAAATGGTGTTTAGAAGGTGCTTAAAGTGACTTAAAAGAGAATGAGACGATGCAAAATGGTGTTTAGAAGGTGCTTAAGGTGACTTTAAAGAGAATGAGACGATGCAAAATGGTGTTTAGAAGGTGCTTAAAGTGACTTTAAAGAGAATGAGACGATGCAAAATGGTGTTTAGAAGGTGCTTAAAGTGACTTTAAAGAGAATGAGACGATGCAAAATGAGGTTTAGAAGGTGCTTAAGGTGACTTTAAAGAGAATGAGACGATGCAAAATGAGGTTTAGAAGGTGCTTAAAGTGACTTTAAAGAGAATGAGACGATGCAAAATGGTGTTTAGAAGGTGCTTAAAGTGACTTTAAAGAGAATGAGACGATGCAAAATGAGGTTTAGAAGGTGCTTAAGGTGACTTTAAAGAGAATGAGACGATGCAAAATGGTGTTTAGAAGGTGCTTAAAGTGACTTTAAAGAGAATGAGGCGATGCAAAATGGTGTTTAGAAGGTGCTTAAGGTGACTTTAAAGAGAATGAGACGATGCAAAATGAGGTTTGAAAGGTGCTTAAGGTGACTTTAAAGAGAATGAGACGATGCAAAATGAGGTTTAGAAGGTGCTTAAAGTGACTTAAAAGAGAATGAGACGATGCAAAATGGTGTTTAGAAGGTGCTTAAAGTGACTTTAAAGAGAATGAGACGATGCAAAATGGTGTTTAGAAGGTGCTTAAGGTGACTTTAAAGAGAATGAGACGATGCAAAATGAGGTTTAGAAGGTGCTTAAGGTGACTTTAAAGAGAATGAGACGATGCAAAATGGTGTTTAGAAGGTGCTTAAAGTGACTTTAAAGAGAATGAGACGATGCAAAATGGTGTTTAGAAGGTGCTTAAAGTGACTTTAAAGAGAATGAGACGATGCAAAATGAGGTTTAGAAGGTGCTTAAAGTGACTTTAAAGAGAATGAGACGATGCAAAATGAGGTTTAGAAGGTGCTTAAAGTGACTTTAAAGAGAATGAGACGATGCAAAATGGTGTTTAGAAGGTGCTTAAAGTGACTTTAAAGAGAATGAGACGATGCAAAATGGTGTTTAGAAGGTGCTTAAGGTGACTTTAAAGAGAATGAGACGATGCAAAATGAGGTTTAGAAGGTGCTTAAGGTGACTTTAAAGAGAATGAGACGATGCAAAATGGTGTTTAGAAGGTGCTTAAAGTGACTTTAAAGAGAATGAGACGATGCAAAATGGTGTTTAGAAGGTGCTTAAAGTGACTTTAAAGGAATGAGACGATGCAAAATGAGGTTTAGAAGGTGCTTAAAGTGACTTTAAAGAGAATGAGACGATGCAAAATGGTCTTTAGAGGGTGCTTAAAGTGACTTTAAAGAGAATGAGACGATGCAAAATGGTGTTTAGAAGGTGCTTAAAGTGACTTTAAAGAGAATGAGACGATGCAAAATGAGGTTTAGAAGGTGCTTAAAGTGACTTTAAAGAGAATGAGACGATGCAAAAATGAGGTTTAGAAGGTGCTTAAAGTGACTTTAAAGAGAATGAGACGATGCAAAATGGTGTTTGAAAGGTGCTTAAGGTGACTTTAAAGAGAATGAGACGATGCAAAATGGTGTTTAGAAGGTGCTTAAGGTGACTTTAAAGAGAATGAGACGATGCAAAATGAGGTTTAGAAGGTGCTTAAAGTGACTTTAAAGAGAATGAGACGATGCAAAATGGTGTTTAGAAGGTGCTAAGGTGACTTTAAAGAGAATGAGACGATGCAAAATGGTGTTTCGAAGGTGCTTAAAGTGACTTTAAAGAGAATGAGACGATGCAAAATGGTGTTTAGAAGGTGCTTAAAGTGACTTTAAAGAGAATGAGACGATGCAAAATGAGGTTTAGAAGGTGCTTAAAGTGACTTTAAAGAGAATGAGACGATGCAAAATGGTGTTTAGAAGGTGCTTAAAGTGACTTTAAAGAGAATGAGACGATGCAAAATGGTGTTTAGAAGGTGCTTAAAGTGACTTTAAAGAGAATGAGACGATGCAAAATGGTGTTTAGAAGGTGCTTAAGGTGACTTTAAAGAGAATGAGACGATGCAAAATGAGGTTTGAAAGGTGCTTAAGGTGACTTTAAAGAGAATGAGACGATGCAAAATGAGGTTTAGAAGGTGCTTAAAGTGACTTTAAAGAGAATGAGACGATGCAAAATGAGGTTTAGAAGGTGCTTAAGGTGACTTTAAAGAGAATGAGACGATGCAAAATGAGGTTTAGAAGGTGCTTAAAGTGACTTTAAAGAGAATGAGACGATGCAAAATGGTGTTTAGAAGGTGCTTAAAGTGACTTTAAAGAGAATGAGACGATGCAAAATGAGGTTTAGAAGGTGCTTAAAGTGACTTTAAAGAGAATGAGACGATGCAAAATGAGGTTTAGAAGGTGCTTAAAGTGACTTTAAAGAGAATGAGACGATGCAAAATGAGGTTTAGAAGGTGCTTAAAGTGACTTTAAAGAGAATGAGACGATGCAAAATGGTGTTTAGAAGGTGCTTAAGGTGACTTTAAAGAGAATGAGACGATGCAAAATGGTGTTTAGAAGGTGCTTAAGGTGACATTAAAGAGAATGAGACGATGCAAAATGGTGTTTAGAAGGTGCTTAAGGTGACTTTAAAGAGAATGAGACGATGCAAAATGAGGTTTAGAAGGTGCTTAAGGTGACTTTAAAGAGAATGAGACGATGCAAAATGAGGTTTAGAAGGTGCTTAAAGTGACTTTAAAGAGAATGAGACGATGCAAAATGGTGTTTAGAAGGTGCTTAAGGTGACTTTAAAGAGAATGAGACGATGCAAAATGAGGTTTAGAAGGTGCTTAAAGTGACTTTAAAGAGAATGAGACGATGCAAAATGTGGTTTAGAAGGTGCTTAAAGTGACTTTAAAGAGAATGAGACGATGCAAAATGTGGTTTAGAAGGTGCTTAAAGTGACTTTAAAGAGAATGAGACGATGCAAAATGAGGTTTAGAAGGTGCTTAAAGTGACTTTAAAGAGAATGAGACGATGCAAAATGGTGTTTAGAAGGTGCTTAAAGTGACTTTAAAGAGAATGAGACGATGCAAAATGGTGTTTAGAAGGTGCTTAAGGTGACTTTAAAGAGAATGAGACGATGCAAAATGAGGTTTAGAAGGTGCTTAAAGTGACTTTAAAGAGATGAGACGATGCAAAAATGGTGTTTAGAAGGTGCTTAAGGTGACTTTAAAGAGAATGAGACGATGCAAAAATGGTGTTTAGAAGGTGCTTAAAGTGACTTTAAAGAGAATGAGACGATGCAAAATGAGGTTTAGAAGGTGCTTAAAGTGACTTTAAAGAGAATGAGACGATGCAAAATGGTGTTTAGAAGGTGCTTAAGGTGACTTAAAGAGAATGAGACGATGCAAAATGGTGTTTAGAAGGTGCTTAAGGTGACTTTAAAGAGAATGAGACGATGCAAAATGGTGTTTAGAAGGTGCTTAAAGTGACTTTAAAGAGAATGAGACGATGCAAAATGGTGTTTAGAAGGTGCTTAAGGTGACTTTAAAGAGAATGAGACGATGCAAAATGAGGTTTGAAAGGTGCTTAAGGTGACTTTAAAGAGAATGAGACGATGCAAAATGAGGTTTAGAAGGTGCTTAAAGTGACTTTAAAGAGAATGAGACGATGCAAAATGGTGTTTAGAAGGTGCTTAAAGTGACTTTAAAGAGAATGAGACGATGCAAAATGAGGTTTAGAAGGTGCTTAAAGTGACTTTAAAGAGAATGAGACGATGCAAAATGGTCTTTAGAAGGTGCTTAAGGTGACTTTAAAGAGAATGAGACGATGCAAAATGAGGTTTAGAAGGTGCTTAAATTGACTTTAAAGAGAATGAGACGATGCAAAATGAGGTTTAGAAGCTGCTTAAAGTGACTTTAAAGAGAATGAGACGATGCAAAATGGTGTTTAGAAGGTGCTTAAGGTGACTTTAAAGAGAATGAGACGATGCAAAATGAGGTTTAGAAGGTGCTTAAGGTGACTTTAAAGAGAATGAGACGATGCAAAATGAGGTTTAGAAGGTGCTTAAAGTGACTTTAAAGAGAATGAGACGATGCAAAATGAGGTTTAGAAGGTGCTTAAAGTGACTTTAAAGAGAATGAGACGATGCAAAATGGTGTTTAGAAGGTGCTTAAAGTGACTTAAAAGAGAATGAGAGGATGCAAAATGGTGTTTAGAAGGTGCTTAAAGTGACTTTAAAGAGAATGAGACGATGCAAAATGAGGTTTAGAAGGTGCTTAAAGTGGCTTTAAAGAGAATGAGACGATGCAAAATGGTCTTTAGAAGGTGCTTAAGGTGACTTTAAAGAGAATGAGACGATGCAAAATGAGGTTTAGAAGGTGCTTAAAGTGACTTTAAAGAGAATGAGACGATGCAAAATGGTGTTTAGAAGGTGCTTAAGGTGACTTTAAAGAGAATGAGACGATGCAAAATGAGGTTTAGAAGGTGCTTAAAGTGACTTTAAAGAGAATGAGACGATGCAAAATGAGGTTTAGAAGGTGCTTAAAGTGACTTTAAAGAGAATGAGACGATGCAAAATGGTGTTTAGAAGGTGCTTAAAGTGACTTTAAAGAGAATGAGACGATGCAAAATGGTGTTTAGAAGGTGCTTAAGGTGACTTTAAAGAGAATGAGACGATGCAAAATGGTGTTTAGAAGGTGCTTAAGGTGACTTTAAAGAGAATGAGACGATGCAAAATGAGGTTTGAAAGGTGCTTAAGGTGACTTTAAAGAGAATGAGACGATGCAAAATGAGGTTTAGAAGGTGCTTAAGGTGACTTTAAAGAGAATGAGACGATGCAAAATGAGGTTTAGAAGGTGCTTAAAGTGACTTTAAAGAGAATGAGACGATGCAAAATGAGGTTTAGAAGGTGCTTAAAGTGACTTTAAAGAGAATGAGACGATGCAAAATGGTGTTTAGAAGGTGCTTAAAGTGACTTTAAAGAGAATGAGACGATGCAAAATGGTGTTTAGAAGGTGCTTAAAGTGACTTTAAAGAGAATGAGACGATGCAAAATAGTGTTTAGAAGGTGCTTAAAGTGACTTTAAAGAGAATGAGACGATGCAAAATGAGGTTTAGAAGGTGCTTAAGGTGACTTTAAAGAGAATGAGACGATGCAAAATGAGGTTTAGAAGGTGCTTAAAGTGACTTTAAAGAGAATGAGACGATGCAAAATGGTGTTTAGAAGGTGCTTAAAGTGACTTTAAAGAGAATGAGACGATGCAAAATGGTGTTTAGAAGGTGCTTAAGGTGACTTTAAAGAGAATGAGACGATGCAAAATGGTCTTTAGAAGGTGCTTAAGGTGACTTTAAAGAGAATGAGACGATGCAAAATGAGGTTTAGAAGGTGCTTAAAGTGACTTTAAAGAGAATGAGACGATGCAAAATGGTGTTTAGAAGGTGCTTAAAGTGACTTTAAAGAGAATGAGACGATGCAAAATGAGGTTTAGAAGGTGCTTAAAGTGACTTTAAAGAGAATGAGACGATGCAAAATGGTGTTTAGAAGGTGCTTAAGGTGACTTTAAAGAGAATGAGACGATGCAAAATGAGGTTTAGAAGGTGCTTAAAGTGACTTTAAAGAGAATGAGACGATGCAAAATGAGGTTTAGAAGGTGCTTAAAGTGACTTTAAAGAGAATGAGACGATGCAAAAATGGTGTTTAGAAGGTGCTTAAGTGACTTTAAAGAGAATGAGACGATGCAAAATGGTGTTTAGATGGTGCTTAAAGTGACTTTAAAGAGAATAAGACGATGCAAAATGAGGTTTAGAAGGTGCTTAAAGTGACTTTAAAGAGAATGAGACGATGCAAAATGGTGTTAAGAAGGTGCTTAAAGTGACTTTAAAGAGAATGAGACGATGCAAAATGGTGTTTAGAAGGTGCTTAAAGTGACTTTAAAGAGAATGAGACGATGCAAAATGGTGTTTAGAAGGTGCTTAAAGTGACTTTAAAGAGAATGAGACGATGCAAAATGAGGTTTAGAAGGTGCTTAGGTGCTTAAGGTGACTTTAAAGAGAATGAGACGATGCAAAATGAGGTTTAGAAGGTGCTTAAAGTGACTTTAAAGAGAATGATACGATGCAAAATGGTGTTTAGAAGGTGCTTAAAGTGACTTTAAAGAGAATGAGACGATGCAAAATGGTGTTTAGAAGGTGCTTAAGGTGACTTTAAAGAGAATGAGACGATGCAAAATGGTCTTTAGAAGGTGCTTAAGGTGACTTTAAAGAGAATGAGACGATGCAAAATGAGGTTTAGAAGGTGCTTAAAGTGACTTTAAAGAGAATGAGACGATGCAAAATGGTGTTTAGAAGGTGCTTAAGGTGACTTTAAAGAGAATGAGACGATGCAAAATGAGGTTTAGAAGGTGCTTAAAGTGACTTTAAAGAGAATGAGACGATGCAAAATGGTGTTTAGAAGGTGCTTAAGGTGACTTTAAAGAGAATGAGACGATGCAAAATGAGGTTTAGAAGGTGCTTAAAGTGACTTTAAAGAGAATGAGACGATGCAAAATGAGTTTAGAAGGTGCTTAAAGTGACTTTAAAGAGAATGAGACGATGCAAAATGGTGTTTAGAAGGTGCTTAAAGTGACTTTAAAGAGAATGAGACGATGGCAAAATGGTGTTTAGATGGTGCTTAAAGTGACTTTAAAGAGAATAAGACGATGCAAAATGAGGTTTAGAAGGTGCTTAAACTGACTTTAAAGAGAATGAGACGATGCAAAATGGTGTTAAGAAGGTGCTTAAAGTGACTTTAAAGAGAATGAGACGATGCAAAATGGTGTTTAGAAGGTGCTTAAAGTGACTTTAAAGAGAATGAGACGATGCAAAATGGTGTTTAGAAGGTGCTTAAAGTGACTTTAAAGAGAATGAGACGATGCAAAATGAGGTTTAGAAGGTGCTTAAAGTGACTTTAAAGAGAATGAGACGATGCAAAATGAGGTTTGAAAGGTGCTTAAGGTGACTTTAAAGAGAATGAGACGATGCAAAATGAGGTTTAGAAGGTGCTTAAGGTGACTTTAAAGAGAATGAGACGATGCAAAATGGTGTTTAGAAGGTGCTTAAAGTGACTTTAAAGAGAATGAGACGATGCAAAATGGTGTTTAGAAGGTGCTTAAGGTGACTTTAAGAGAATGAGGACGATGCAAAATGAGGTTTAGAAGGTGCTTAGGTGACTTTAAAGAGAATGAGACGATGCAAAATGAGGTTTAGAAGGTGCTTAAAGTGACTTTAAAGAGAATGAGACGATGCAAAATGGTGTTTAGAAGGTGCTTAAGGTGACTTTAAAGAGAATGAGACGATGCAAAATGGTGTTTAGAAGGTGCTTAAGGTGACTTTAAAGAGAATGAGACGATGCAAAAATGAGGTTTAGAAGGTGCTTAAGGTGACTTTAAAGAGAATGAGACGATGCAAAATGAGGTTTAGAAGGTGCTTAAGGTGACTTTAAAGAGAATGAGACGATGCAAAATGGTGTTTAGAAGGTGCTTAAGGTGACTTTAAAGAGAATGAGACGATGCAAAATGGTGTTTAGAAGGTGCTTAAGGTGACTTTAAAGAGAATAAGACGATGCAAAATGGTGTTTAGAAGGTGCTTAAAGTGACTTTAAAGAGAATGAGACGATGCAAAATAGTGTTTAGAAGGTGCTTAAAGTGACTTTAAAGAGAATGAGACGATGCAAAATGAGGTTTAGAAGGTGCTTAAAGTGACTTTAAAGAGAATGAGACGATGCAAAATGGTGTTTAGAAGGTGCTTAAGGTGACTTTAAAGAGAATGAGACGATGCAAAATGAGGTTTAGAAGGTGCTTAAGGTGACTTTAAAGAGAATGAGACGATGCAAAATGAGGTTTAGAAGGTGCTTAAAGTGACTTAAAGAGAATGAGACGATGCAAAATGGTGTTTAGAAGGTGCTTAAAGTGACTTTAAAGAGAATGAGACGATGCAAAATGGTGTTTAGAAGGTGCTTAAAGTGACTTTAAAGAGAATGAGACGATGCAAAATGGTGTTTAGAAGGTGCTTAAGGTGACTTTAAAGAGAATGAGACGATGCAAAATGAGGTTTAGAAGGTGCTTAAGGTGACTTTAAAGAGAATGAGACGATGCAAAATGAGGTTTAGAAGGTGCTTAAAGTGACTTTAAAGAGAATGAGACGATGCAAAATGGTGTTTAGAAGGTGCTTAAAGTGACTTTAAAGAGAATGAGACGATGCAAAATGAGGTTTAGAAGGTGCTTAAAGTGACTTTAAAGAGAATGAGACGATGCAAAATGAGGTTTAGAAGGTGCTTAAAGTGACTTTAAAGAGAATGAGATGATGCAAAATGGTGTTTAGAAGGTGCTTAAGGTGACTTTAAAGAGAATGAGACGATGCAAAATGAGGTTTAGAAGGTGCTTAAAGTGACTTTAAAGAGAATGAGACGATGCAAAATGAGGTTTAGAAGGTGCTTAAGGTGACTTTAAAGAGAATGAGACGATGCAAAATGAGGTTTAGAAGGTGCTTAAAGTGACTTTAAAGAGAATGAGACGATGCAAAATGAGGTTTAGAAGGTGCTTAAAGTGACTTTAGAGACAATGAGACGATGCAAAATGGTGTTTAGAAGGTGCTTAAGGTGACTTTAAAGACAATGAGACGATGCAAAATGAGGTTTAGAAGGTGCTTAAGGTGACTTTAAAGAGAATGAGACGATGCAAAATGAGGTTTAGAAGGTGCTTAAAGTGACTTTAAAGAGAATGAGACGATGCAAAATGGTGTTTAGAAGGTGCTTAAAGTGACTTTAAAGAGAATGAGACGATGCAAAATGGTGTTTAGAAGGTGCTTAAAGTGACTTTAAAGAGAATGAGACGATGCAAAATGGTGTTTAGAAGGTGCTTAAGGTGACTTTAAAGAGAATGAGACGATGCAAAATGAGGTTTAGAAGGTGCTTAAAGTGACTTTAAAGAGAATGAGACGATGCAAAATGGTGTTTAGAAGGTGCTTAAGGTGACTTTAAAGAGAATGAGACGATGCAAAATGAGGTTTAGAAGGTGCTTAAAGTGACTTTAAAGAGAATGAGACGATGCAAAATGGTGTTTAGAAGGTGCTTAAGGTGACTTTAAAGAGAATGAGACGATGCAAAATGAGGTTTAGAAGGTGCTTAAGGTGACTTTAAAGAGAATGAGACGATGCAAAATGAGGTTTAGAAGGTGCTTAAAGTGACTTTAAAGAGAATGAGACGATGCAAAATGGTGTTTAGAAGGTGCTTAAGGTGACTTTAAAGAGAATGAGACGATGCAAAATGAGGTTTAGAAGGTGCTTAAAGTGACTTTAAAGAGAATGAGACGATGCAAAATGAGGTTTAGAAGGTGCTTAAAGTGACTTTAGAGAGAATGAGACGATGCAAAATGGTGTTTAGAAGGTGCTTAAGGTGACTTTAAAGAGAATGAGACGATGCAAAATGAGGTTTAGAAGGTGCTTAAGGTGACTTTAAAGAGAATGAGACGATGCAAAATGAGGTTTAGAAGGTGCTTAAAGTGACTTTAAAGAGAATGAGACGATGCAAAATGGTGTTTAGAAGGTGCTTAAGGTGACTTTAAAGAGAATGAGACGATGCAAAATGGTGTTTAGAAGGTGCTTAAAGTGACTTTAAAGAGAATGAGACGATGCAAAATGAGGTTTAGAAGGTGCTTAAAGTGACTTTAAAGAGAATGAGACGATGCAAAATGGTGTTTAGAAGGTGCTTAAAGTGACTTTAAAGAGAATGAGACGATGCAAAATGAGGTTTACAATGTGCTTAAAGTGACTTTAAAGAGAATGAGACGATGATAAATGAGGTTTACAATGTGCTTAAAGTGACTTTAAAGAGAATGAGACGATGCAAAATGAGGTTTGAAAGGTGCTTAAGGTGACTTTAAAGAGAATGAGACGATGCAAAATGAGGTTTAGAAGGTGCTTAAGGTGACTTTAAAGAGAATGAGACGATGCAAAATGAGGTTTAGAAGGTGCTTAAAGTGACTTTAAAGAGAATGAGACGATGCAAAATGAGGTTTAGAAGGTGCTTAAAGTGACTTTAAAGAGAATGAGACGATGCAAAATGGTGTTTAGAAGGTGCTTAAGGTGACTTTAAAGAGAATGAGACGATGCAAAATGGTGTTTAGAAGGTGCTTAAAGTGACTTTAAAGAGAATGAGACGATGCAAAATGGTGTTTAGAAGGTGCTTAAGGTGACTTTAAAGAGAATGAGACGATGCAAAATGAGGTTTAGAAGGTGCTTAAAGTGACTTTAAAGAGAATGAGACGATGCAAAATGGTGTTTAGAAGGTGCTTAAAGTGACTTTAAAGAGAATGAGACGATGCAAAATGGTGTTTAGAAGGTGCTTAAAGTGACTTAAAAGAGAATGAGACGATGCAAAATGGTGTTTAGAAGGTGCTTAAAGTGACTTTAAAGAGAATGAGACGATGCAAAATGGTGTTTAGAAGGTGCTTAAGGTGACTTTAAAGAGAATGAGACGATGCAAAATGGTGTTTAGAAGGTGCTTAAGGTGACTTTAAAGAGAATGAGACGATGCAAAATGAGGTTTAGAAGGTGCTTAAGGTGACTTTAAAGAGAATGAGACGATGCAAAATGAGGTTTAGAAGGTGCTTAAAGTGACTTTAAAGAGAATGAGACGATGCAAAATGGTGTTTAGAAGGTGCTTAAGGTGACTTTAAAGAGAATGAGACGATGCAAAATGGTGTTTAGAAGGTGCTTAAAGTGACTTTAAAGAGAATGAGACGATGCAAAATGGTGTTTAGAAGGTGCTTAAAGTGACTTTAAAGAGAATGAGACGATGCAAAATGGTGTTTAGAAGGTGCTTAAGGTGACTTTAAAGAGAATGAGACGATGCAAAATGAGGTTTGAAAGGTGCTTAAGGTGACTTTAAAGAGAATGAGACGATGCAAAATGAGGTTTAGAAGGTGCTTAAAGTGACTTTAAAGAGAATGAGACGATGCAAAATGGTGTTTAGAAGGTGCTTAAGGTGACTTTAAAGAGAATGAGACGATGCAAAATGAGGTTTAGAAGGTGCTTAAGGTGACTTTAAAGAGAATGAGACGATGCAAAATGAGGTTTAGAAGGTGCTTAAAGTGACTTTAAAGAGAATGAGACGATGCAAAATGGTGTTTAGAAGGTGCTTAAAGTGACTTTAAAGAGAATGAGACGATGCAAAACGGTGTTTAGAAGGTGCTTAAGGTGACTTTAAAGAGAATGAGACGATGCAAAATGAGGTTTAGAAGGTGCTTAAAGTGACTTTAAAGAGAATGAGACGATGCAAAATGGTGTTTAGAAGGTGCTTAAAGTGACTTTAAAGAGAATGAGACGATGCAAAATGAGGTTTAGAAGGTGCTTAAAGTGACTTTAAAGAGAATGAGACGATGCAAAATGGTGTTTAGAAGGTGCTTAAGGTGACTTTAAAGAGAATGAGACGATGCAAAATGGTGTTTAGAAGGTGCTTAAAGTGACTTTAAAGAGAATGAGACGATGCAAAATGGTGTTTAGAAGGTGCTTAAGGTGACTTTAAAGAGAATGAGACGATGCAAAATGAGGTTTAGAAGGTGCTTAAAGTGACTTTAAAGAGAATGAGACGATGCAAAATGGTGTTTAGAAGGTGCTTAAAGTGACTTTAAAGAGAATGAGACGATGCAAAATGGTGTTTAGAAGGTGCTTAAAGTGACTTAAAAGAGAATGAGACGATGCAAAATGGTGTTTAGAAGGTGCTTAAAGTGACTTTAAAGAGAATGAGACGATGCAAAATGGTGTTTAGAAGGTGCTTAAGGTGACTTTAAAGAGAATGAGACGATGCAAAATGGTGTTTAGAAGGTGCTTAAGGTGACTTTAAAGAGAATGAGACGATGCAAAATGAGGTTTAGAAGGTGCTTAAGGTGACTTTAAAGAGAATGAGACGATGCAAAATGAGGTTTAGAAGGTGCTTAAAGTGACTTTAAAGAGAATGAGACGATGCAAAATGGTGTTTAGAAGGTGCTTAAGGTGACTTTAAAGAGAATGAGACGATGCAAAATGGTGTTTAGAAGGTGCTTAAAGTGACTTTAAAGAGAATGAGACGATGCAAAATGGTGTTTAGAAGGTGCTTAAAGTGACTTTAAAGAGAATGAGACGATGCAAAATGGTGTTTAGAAGGTGCTTAAGGTGACTTTAAAGAGAATGAGACGATGCAAAATGAGGTTTGAAAGGTGCTTAAGGTGACTTTAAAGAGAATGAGACGATGCAAAATGGTGTTTAGAAGGTGCTTAAGGTGACTTTAAAGAGAATGAGACGATGCAAAATGAGGTTTAGAAGGTGCTTAAAGTGACTTTAAAGAGAATGAGACGATGCAAAATGGTGTTTAGAAGGTGCTTAAGGTGACTTTAAAGAGAATGAGACGATGCAAAATGAGGTTTAGAAGGTGCTTAAGGTGACTTTAAAGAGAATGAGACGATGCAAAATGAGGTTTAGAAGGTGCTTAAAGTGACTTTAAAGAGAATGAGACGATGCAAAATGGTGTTTAGAAGGTGCTTAAAGTGACTTTAAAGAGAATGAGACGATGCAAAATGGTGTTTAGAAGGTGCTTAAAGTGACTTTAAAGAGAATGAGACGATGCAAAATGGTGTTTAGAAGGTGCTTAAGGTGACTTTAAAGAGAATGAGACGATGCAAAATGAGGTTTAGAAGGTGCTTAAAGTGACTTTAAAGAGAATGAGACGATGCAAAATGGTGTTTAGAAGGTGCTTAAGGTGACTTTAAAGAGAATGAGACGATGCAAAATGAGGTTTAGAAGGTGCTTAAAGTGACTTTAAAGAGAATGAGACGATGCAAAATGGTGTTTAGAAGGTGCTTAAGGTGACTTTAAAGAGAATGAGACGATGCAAAATGAGGTTTAGAAGGTGCTTAAGGTGACTTTAAAGAGAATGAGACGATGCAAAATGGTGTTTAGAAGGTGCTTAAGGTGACTTTAAAGAGAATGAGACGATGCAAAATGAGGTTTAGAAGGTGCTTAAAGTGACTTTAAAGAGAATGAGACGATGCAAAATGGTGTTTAGAAGGTGCTTAAGGTGACTTTAAAGAGAATGAGACGATGCAAAATGGTGTTTAGAAGGTGCTTAAAGTGACTTTAAAGAGAATGAGACGATGCAAAATGAGGTTTAGAAGGTGCTTAAAGTGACTTTAAAGAGAATGAGACGATGCAAAATGGTGTTTAGAAGGTGCTTAAAGTGACTTTAAAGAGAATGAGACGATGCAAAATGGTGTTTAGAAGGTGCTTAAGGTGACTTTAAAGAGAATGAGACGATGCAAAATGAGGTTTAGAAGGTGCTTAAAGTGACTTTAAAGAGAATGAGACGATGCAAAATGGTGTTTAGAAGGTGCTTAAAGTGACTTTAAAGAGAATGAGACGATGCAAAATGGTGTTTAGAAGGTGCTTAAAGTGACTTTAAAGAGAATGAGACGATGCAAAATGAGGTTTAGAAGGTGCTTAAAGTGACTTTAAAGAGAATGAGACGATGCAAAATGGTGTTTAGAAGGTGCTTAAGGTGACTTTAAAGAGAATGAGACGATGCAAAATGAGGTTTGAAAGGTGCTTAAGGTGACTTTAAAGAGAATGAGACGATGCAAAATGAGGTTTAGAAGGTGCTTAAGGTGACTTTAAAGAGAATGAGACGATGCAAAATGAGGTTTAGAAGGTGCTTAAGGTGACTCTAAAGAGAATGAGACGATGCAAAATGAGGTTTAGAAGGTGCTTAAAGTGACTTTAAAGAGAATGAGACGATGCAAAATGAGGTTTAGAAGGTGCTTAAAGTGACTTTAAAGAGAATGAGACGATGCAAAATGGTCTTTAGAAGGTACTTAAGGTGACTTTAAAGAGAATGAGACGATGCAAAATGAGGTTTAGAAGGTGCTTAAAGTGACTTTAAAGAGAATGAGACGATGCAAAATGAGGTTTAGAAGGTGCTTAAGGTGACTTTAAAGAGAATGAGACGATGCAAAATGAGGTTTAGAAGGTGCTTAAGGTGACTCTAAAGAGAATGAGACGATGCAAAATGAGGTTTAGAAGGTGCTTAAAGTGACTTTAAAGAGAATGAGACGATGCAAAATGAGGTTTAGAAGGTGCTTAAAGTGACTTTAAAGAGAATGAGACGATGCAAAATGAGGTTTAGAAGGTGCTTAAAGTGACTTTAAAGAGAATGAGACGATGCAAAATGGTCTTTAGAAGGTGCTTAAGGTGACTTTAAAGAGAATGAGACGATGCAAAATGGTGTTTAGAAGGTGCTTAAAGTGACTTTAAAGAGAATGAGACGATGCAAAATGGTGTTTAGAAGGTGCTTAAGGTGACTTTAAAGAGAATGAGACGATGCAAAATGAGGTTTAGAAGGTGCTTAAAGTGACTTTAAAGAGAATGAGACGATGCAAAATGAGGTTTAGAAGGTGCTTAAAGTGACTTTAAAGAGAATGAGACGATGCAAAATGGTGTTTAGAAGGTGCTTAAGGTGACTTTAAAGAGAATGAGACGATGCAAAATGGTGTTTAGAAGGTGCTTAAGGTGACTTTAAAGAGAATGAGACGATGCAAAATGAGGTTTAGAAGGTGCTTAAAGTGACTTTAAAGAGAATGAGACGATGCAAAATGAGGTTTAGAAGGTGCTTAAAGTGACTTTAAAGAGAATGAGACGATGCAAAATGGTGTTTAGAAGGTGCTTAAAGTGACTTTAAAGAGAATGAGACGATGCAAAATGGTGTTTAGAAGGTGCTTAAGGTGACTTTAAAGAGAATGAGACGATGCAAAATGGTGTTTAGAAGGTGCTTAAAGTGACTTTAAAGAGAATGAGACGATGCAAAATGGTGTTTAGAAGGTGCTTAAAGTGACTTTAAAGAGAATGAGACGATGCAAAATGAGGTTTAGAAGGTGCTTAAAGTGACTTTTAAGTGAATGAGACGATACAAAATGAGGTTTAGAAGGTGCTTAAAGTGACTTTAAAGAGAATGAGACGATGCAAAATGGTGTTTAGAAGGTGCTTAAGGTGACTTTAAAGAGAATGAGACGATGCAAAATGAGGTTTAGAAGGTGCTTAAGGTGACTTTAAAGAGAATGAGACGATGCAAAATAAGGTTTAGAAGGTGCTTAAAGTGACTTTAAAGAGAATGAGACGATGCAAAATGAGGTTTAGAAGGTGCTTAAAGTGACTTTAAAGAGAATGAGACGATGCAAAATGGTGTTTAGAAGGTGCTTAAGGTGACTTTAAAGAGAATGAGACGATGCAAAATGAGGTTTAGAAGGTGCTTAAGGTGACTTTAAAGAGAATGAGACGATGCAAAATGAGGTTTAGAAGGTGCTTAAAGTGACTTTAAAGAGAATGAGACGATGCAAAATGGTCTTTAGAAGGTGCTTAAGGTGACTTTAAAGAGAATGAGACGATGCAAAATGAGGTTTAGAAGGTGCTTAAATTGACTTTAAAGAGAATGAGACGATGCAAAATGAGGTTTAGAAGGTGCTTAAAGTGACTTTAAAGAGAATGAGACGATGCAAAATGGTCTTTAGAAGGTGCTTAAGGTGACTTTAAAGAGAATGAGACGATGCAAAATGAGGTTTACAATGTGCTTAAAGTGACTTTAAAGAGAATGAGACGATGCAAAATGAGGTTTAGAAGGTGCTTAAAGTGACTTTAAAGAGAATGAGACGATGCAAAATGGTGTTTAGAAGGTGCTTAAGGTGACTTTAAAGAGAATGAGACGATGCAAAATGGTGTTTAGAAGGTGCTTAAGGTGACTTTAAAGAGAATGAGACGATGCAAAATGGTGTTTAGAAGGTGCTTAAGGTGACTTTAAAGAGAATGAGACGATGCAAAATGGTGTTTAGAAGGTGCTTAAAGTGACTTTAAAGAGAATGAGACGATGCAAAATGAGGTTTAGAAGGTGCTTAAAGTGACTTTAAAGAGAATGAGACGATGCAAAATGGTGTTTAGAAGGTGCTTAAGGTGACTTTAAAGAGAATGAGACGATGCAAAATGGTGTTTAGAAGGTGCTTAAAGTGACTTTAAAGAGAATGAGACGATGCAAAATGGTGTTTAGAAGGTGCTTAAGGTGACTTTAAAGAGAATGAGACGATGCAAAATGAGGTTTAGAAGGTGCTTAAAGTGACTTTAAAGAGAATGAGACGATGCAAAATGGTGTTTAGAAGGTGCTTAAAGTGACTTTAAAGAGAATGAGACGATGCAAAATGGTGTTTAGAAGGTGCTTAAGGTGACTTTAAAGAGAATGAGACGATGCAAAATGGTCTTTAGAAGGTGCTTAAGGTGACTTTAAAGAGAATGAGACGATGCAAAATGAGGTTTAGAAGGTGCTTAAAGTGACTTTAAAGAGAATGAGACGATGCAAAATGAGGTTTAGAAGGTGCTTAAAGTGACTTTAAAGAGAATGAGACGATGCAAAATGAGGTTTAGAAGGTGCTTAAGGTGACTTTAAAGAGAATGAGACGATGCAAAATGAGGTTTAGAAGGTGCTTAAAGTGACTTTAAAGAGAATGAGACGATGCAAAATGGTGTTTAGAAGGTGCTTAAGGTGACTTTAAAGAGAATGAGACGATGCAAAATGGTCTTTAGAAGGTGCTTAAAGTGACTTTAAAGAGAATGAGACGATGCAAAATGGTGTTTAGAAGGTGCTTAAGGTGACTTTAAAGAGAATGAGACGATGCAAAATGGTCTTTAGAAGGTGCTTAAGGTGACTTTAAAGAGAATGAGACGATGCAAAATGAGGTTTAGAAGGTGCTTAAAGTGACTTTAAAGAGAATGAGACGATGCAAAATGGTCTTTAGAAGGTGCTTAAAGTGACTTTAAAGAGAATGAGACGATGCAAAATGAGGTTTAGAAGGTGCTTAAAGTGACTTTAAAGAGAATGAGACGATGCAAAATGGTGTTTAGAAGGTGCTTAAGGTGACTTTAAAGAGAATGAGACGATGCAAAATGAGGTTTGAAAGGTGCTTAAGGTGACTTTAAAGAGAATGAGACGATGCAAAATGGTGTTTAGAAGGTGCTTAAGGTGACTTTAAAGAGAATGAGACGATGCAAAATGAGGTTTAGAAGGTGCTTAAAGTGACTTTAAAGAGAATGAGACGATGCAAAATGGTGTTTAGAAGGTGCTTAAGGTGACTTTAAAGAGAATGAGACGATGCAAAATGAGGTTTAGAAGGTGCTTAAAGTGACTTTAAAGAGAATGAGACGATGCAAAATGAGGTTTAGAAGGTGCTTAAAGTGACTTTAAAGAGAATGAGACGATGCAAAATGAGGTTTAGAAGGTGCTTAAGGTGACTTTAAAGAGAATGAGACGATGCAAAATGAGGTTTAGAAGGTGCTTAAAGTGACTTTAAAGAGAATGAGACGATGCAAAATGGTGTTTAGAAGGTGCTTAAAGTGACTTTAAAGAGAATGAGACGATGCAAAATGGTGTTTAGAAGGTGCTTAAGGTGACTTTAAAGAGAATGAGACGATGCAAAATGAGGTTTAGAAGGTGCTTAAGGTGACTTTAAAGAGAATGAGACGATGCAAAATGGTGTTTAGAAGGTGCTTAAAGTGACTTTACAGAGAATGAGACGATGCAAAATGGTGTTTAGAAGGTGCTTAAAGTGACTTTAAAGAGAATGAGACGATGCAAAATGAGGTTTAGAAGGTGCTTAAAGTGACTTTAAAGAGAATGAGACGATGCAAAATGGTGTATAGAAGGTGCTTAAAGTGACTTTAAAGAGAATGAGACGATGCAAAATGGTGTTTAGAAGGTGCTTAAGGTGACTTTAAAGAGAATGAGACGATGCAAAATGAGGTTTAGAAGGTGCTTAAAGTGACTTTAAAGAGAATGAGACGATGCAAAATGGTGTTTAGAAGGTGCTTAAAGTGACTTTAAAGAGAATGAGACGATGCAAAATGGTGTTTAGAAGGTGCTTAAGGTGACTTTAAAGAGAATGAGACGATGCAAAATGGTGTTTAGAAGGTGCTTAAAGTGACTTTAAAGAGAATGAGACGATGCAAAATGGTGTTTAGAAGGTGCTTAAAGTGACTTTAAAGAGAATGAGACGATGCAAAATGAGGTTTAGAAGGTGCTTAAAGTGACTTTAAAGAGAATGAGACGATGCAAAATGGTGTTTAGAAGGTGCTTAAAGTGACTTTAAAGAGAATGAGACGATGCAAAATGGTGTTTAGAAGGTGCTTAAGGTGACTTTAAAGAGAATGAGACGATGCAAAATGGTGTTTAGAAGGTGCTTAAGGTGACTTTAAAGAGAATGAGACGATGCAAAATGAGGTTTAGAAGGTGCTTAAGGTGACTTTAAAGAGAATGAGACGATGCAAAATGAGGTTTAGAAGGTGCTTAAAGTGACTTTAAAGAGAATGAGACGATGCAAAATGGTGTTTAGAAGGTGCTTAAGGTGACTTTAAAGAGAATGAGACGATGCAAAATGAGGTTTAGAAGGTGCTTAAAGTGACTTTAAAGAGAATGAGACGATGCAAAATGGTGTTTAGAAGGTGCTTAAAGTGACTTTAAAGAGAATGAGACGATGCAAAATGGTGTTTAGAAGGTGCTTAAGGTGACTTTAAAGAGAATGAGACGATGCAAAATGAGGTTTAGAAGGTGCTTAAAGTGACTTTAAAGAGAATGAGACGATGCAAAATGGTGTTTAGAAGGTGCTTAAAGTGACTTTAAAGAGAATGAGACGATGCAAAATGGTGTTTAGAAGGTGCTTAAGGTGACTTTAAAGAGAATGAGACGATGCAGAATGAGGTTTAGAAGGTGCTTAAGGTGACTTTAAAGAGAATGAGACGATGCAAAATGGTGTTTAGAAGGTGCTTAAAGTGACTTTAAAGAGAATGAGACGATGCAAAATGGTGTTTAGAAGGTGCTTAAAGTGACTTTAAAGAGAATGAGACGATGCAAAATGAGGTTTAGAAGGTGCTTAAAGTGACTTTAAAGAGAATGAGACGATGCAAAATGGTGTTTAGAAGGTGCTTAAGGTGACTTTAAAGAGAATGAGACGATGCAAAATGAGGTTTAGAAGGTGCTTAAAGTGACTTTAAAGAGAATGAGACGATGCAAAATGAGGTTTAGAAGGTGCTTAAAGTGACTTTAAAGAGAATGAGACGATGCAAAATGGTGTTTAGAAGGTGCTTAAAGTGACTTTAAAGAGAATGAGACGATGCAAAATGGTGTTTAGAAGGTGCTTAAGGTGACTTTAAAGAGAATGAGACGATGCAAAATGGTGTTTAGAAGGTGCTTAAGGTGACTTTAAAGAGAATGAGACGATGCAAAATGAGGTTTAGAAGGTGCTTAAGGTGATTTTAAAGAGAATGAGACGATGCAAAATGGTGTTTAGAAGGTGCTTAAAGTGACTTTAAAGAGAATGAGACGATGCAAAATGGTGTTTAGAAGGTGCTTAAAGTGACTTTAAAGAGAATGAGACGATGCAAAATGAGGTTTAGAAGGTGCTTAAAGTGACTTTAAAGAGAATGAGACGATGCAAAATGGTGTTTAGAAGGTGCTTAAGGTGACTTTAAAGAGAATGAGACGATGCAAAATGAGGTTTAGAAGGTGCTTAAAGTGACTTTAAAGAGAATGAGACGATGCAAAATGGTGTTTAGAAGGTGCTTAAAGTGACTTTAAAGAGAATGAGACGATGCAAAATGAGGTTTAGAAGGTGCTTAAAGTGACTTAAAAGAGAATGAGACGATGCAAAATGGTGTTTAGAAGGTGCTTAAAGTGACTTTAAAGAGAATGAGACGATGCAAAATGGTGTTTAGATGGTGCTTAAAGTGACTTTAAAGAGAATAAGACGATGCAAAATGAGGTTTAGAAGGTGCTTAAACTGACTTTAAAGAGAATGAGACGATGCAAAATGGTGTTAAGAAGGTGCTGAAAGTGACTTTAAAGAGAATGAGACGATGCAAAATGGTGTTTAGAAGGTGCTTAAAGTGACTTTAAAGAGAATGAGACGATGCAAAATGAGGTTTAGAAGGTGCTTAAAGTGACTTTAAAGAGAATGAGACGATGCAAAATGGTGTTTAGAAGGTGCTTAAAGTGACTTTAAAGAGAATGAGACGATGCAAAATGAGGTTTAGAAGGTGCTTAAAGTGACTTTAAAGAGAATGAGACGATGCAAAATGGTGTTTGAAAGGTGCTTAAGGTGACTTTAAAGAGAATGAGACGATGCAAAATGGTGTTTAGAAGGTGCTTAAGGTGACTTTAAAGAGAATGAGACGATGCAAAATGGTGTTTAGAAGGTGCTTAAAGTGACTTTAAAGAGAATGAGACGATGCAAAATGGTGTTTAGAAGGTGCTTAAAGTGACTTTAAAGAGAATGAGACGATGCAAAATGGTGTTTAGAAGGTGCTTAAGGTGACTTTAAAGAGAATGAGACGATGCAAAATGGTGTTTAGAAGGTGCTTAAAGTGACTTTAAAGAGAATGAGACGATGCAAAATGGTGTTTAGAAGGTGCTTAAGGTGACTTTAAAGAGAATGAGACGATGCAAAATGGTGTTTAGAAGGTGCTTAAGGTGACTTTAAAGAGAATGAGACGATGCAAAATGGTGTTTAGAAGGTGCTTAAAGTGACTTTAAAGAGAATGAGACGATGCAAAATGGTGTTTAGATGGTGCTTAAAGTGACTTTAAAGAGAATAAGACGATGCAAAATGAGGTTTAGAAGGTGCTTAAACTGACTTTAAAGAGAATGAGACGATGCAAAATGGTGTTAAGAAGGTGCTTAAAGTGACTTTAAAGAGAATGAGACGATGCAAAATGAGGTTTGAAAGGTGCTTAAGGTGACTTTAAAGAGAATGAGACGATGCAAAATGAGGTTTAGAAGGTGCTTAAAGTGACTTTAAAGAGAATGAGACGATGCAAAATGAGGTTTAGAAGGTGCTTAAAGTGACTTTAAAGAGAATGAGACGATGCAAAATGAGGTTTAGAAGGTGCTTAAAGTGACTTTAAAGAGAATGAGACGATGCAAAATGAGGTTTAGAAGGTGCTTAAAGTGACTTTAAAGAGAATGAGACGATGCAAAATGGTGTTTAGAAGGTGCTTAAAGTGACTTTAAAGAGAATGAGACGATGCAAAATGGTGTTTAGAAGGTGCTTAAAGTGACTTTAAAGAGAATGAGACGATGCAAAATGAGGTTTAGAAGGTGCTTAAAGTGACTTTAAAGAGAATGAGACGATGCAAAATGAGGTTTGAAAGGTGCTTAAGGTGACTTTAAAGAGAATGAGACGATGCAAAATGAGGTTTAGAAGGTGCTTAAGGTGACTTTAAAGAGAATGAGACGATGCAAAATGGTGTTTAGAAGGTGCTTAAAGTGACTTTAAAGAGAATGAGACGATGCAAAATGAGGTTTAGAAGGTGCTTAAAGTGACTTTAAAGAGAATGAGACGATGCAAAATGAGGTTTAGAAGGTGCTTAAAGTGACTTTAAAGAGAATGAGACGATGCAAAATGAGGTTTAGAAGGTGCTTAAGGTGACTTTAAAGAGAATGAGACGATGCAAAATGGTGTTTAGAAGGTGCTTAAAGTGACTTTAAAGAGAATGAGACGATGCAAAATGAGGTTTAGAAGGTGCTTAAAGTGACTTTAAAGAGAATGAGACGATGCAAAATGAGGTTTAGAAGGTGCTTAAAGTGACTTTAAAGAGAATGAGACGATGCAAAATGAGGTTTAGAAGGTGCTTAAAGTGACTTTAAAGAGAATGAGACGATGCAAAATGGTGTTTAGAAGGTGCTTAAAGTGACTTTAAAGAGAATGAGACGATGCAAAATGGTGTTTAGAAGGTGCTTAAAGTGACTTTAAAGAGAATGAGACGATGCAAAATGGTGTTTAGAAGGTGCTTAAGGTGACTTTAAAGAGAATGAGACGATGCAAAATGGTGTTTAGAAGGTGCTTAAGGTGACTTTAAAGAGAATGAGACGATGCAAAATGGTGTTTAGAAGGTGCTTAAAGTGACTTTAAAGAGAATGAGACGATGCAAAATGAGGTTTAGAAGGTGCTTAAGGTGACTTTAAAGAGAATGAGACGATGCAAAATGGTGTTTAGAAGGTGCTTAAAGTGACTTTAAAGAGAATGAGACGATGCAAAATGAGGTTTAGAAGGTGCTTAAAGTGACTTTAAAGAGAATGAGACGATGCAAAATGAGGTTTAGAAGGTGCTTAAAGTGACTTTAAAGAGAATGAGACGATGCAAAATGGTGTTTGAAAGGTGCTTAAGGTGACTTTAAAGAGAATGAGACGATGCAAAATGGTGTTTAGAAGGTGCTTAAGGTGACTTTAAAGAGAATGAGACGATGCAAAATGAGGTTTAGAAGGTGCTTAAAGTGACTTTAAAGAGAATGAGACGATGCAAAATGAGGTTTAGAAGGTGCTTAAGGTGACTTTAAAGAGAATGAGACGATGCAAAATGGTGTTTAGAAGGTGCTTAAAGTGACTTTAAAGAGAATGAGACGATGCAAAATGGTGTTTAGAAGGTGCTTAAAGTGACTTTAAAGAGAATGAGACGATGCAAAATGAGGTTTAGAAGGTGCTTAAAGTGACTTTAAAGAGAATGAGACGATGCAAAATGGTGTTTAGAAGGTGCTTAAAGTGACTTTAAAGAGAATGAGACGATGCAAAATGGTGTTTAGAAGGTGCTTAAAGTGACTTTAAAGAGAATGAGACGATGCAAAATGGTGTTTAGAAGGTGCTTAAGGTGACTTTAAAGAGAATGAGACGATGCAAAATGAGGTTTAGAAGGTGCTTAAAGTGACTTTAAAGAGAATGAGACGATGCAAAATGAGGTTTAGAAGGTGCTTAAAGTGACTTTAAAGAGAATGAGACGATGCAAAATGGTGTTTAGAAGGTGCTTAAGGTGACTTTAAAGAGAATGAGACGATGCAAAATGGTGTTTAGAAGGTGCTTAAGGTGACTTTAAAGGGAATGAGACGATGCAAAATGGTGTTTAGATGGTGCTTAAAGTGACTTTAAAGAGAATGAGACGATGCAAAATGAGGTTTAGAAGGTGCTTAAACTGACTTTAAAGAGAATGAGACGATGCAAAATGAGGTTTAGAAGGTGCTTAAAGTGACTTTAAAGAGAATGAGACGATGCAAAATGGTGTTTAGAAGGTGCTTAAAGTGACTTTAAAGAGAATGAGACGATGCAAAATGAGGTTTGAAAGGTGCTTAAGGTGACTTTAAAGAGAATGAGACGATGCAAAATGAGGTTTAGAAGGTGCTTAAAGTGACTTTAAAGAGAATGAGACGATGCAAAATGGTGTTTAGAAGGTGCTTAAGGTGACTTTAAAGAGAATGAGACGATGCAAAATGGTGTTTAGAAGGTGCTTAAAGTGACTTTAAAGAGAATGAGACGATGCAAAATGGTGTTTAGATGGTGCTTAAAGTGACTTTAAAGAGAATAAGACGATGCAAAATGAGGTTTAGAAGGTGCTTAAACTGACTTTAAAGAGAATGAGACGATGCAAAATGGTGTTAAGAAGGTGCTGAAAGTGACTTTAAAGAGAATGAGACGATGCAAAATGGTGTTTAGAAGGTGCTTAAAGTGACTTTAAAGAGAATGAGACGATGCAAAATGAGGTTTAGAAGGTGCTTAAAGTGACTTTAAAGAGAATGAGACGATGCAAAATGGTGTTTAGAAGGTGCTTAAAGTGACTTTAAAGAGAATGAGACGATGCAAAATGAGGTTTAGAAGGTGCTTAAAGTGACTTTAAAGAGAATGAGACGATGCAAAATGGTGTTTGAAAGGTGCTTAAGGTGACTTTAAAGAGAATGAGACGATGCAAAATGGTGTTTAGAAGGTGCTTAAGGTGACTTTAAAGAGAATGAGACGATGCAAAATGGTGTTTAGAAGGTGCTTAAAGTGACTTTAAAGAGAATGAGACGATGCAAAATGGTGTTTAGAAGGTGCTTAAAGTGACTTTAAAGAGAATGAGACGATGCAAAATGGTGTTTAGAAGGTGCTTAAGGTGACTTTAAAGAGAATGAGACGATGCAAAATGGTGTTTAGAAGGTGCTTAAAGTGACTTTAAAGAGAATGAGACGATGCAAAATGGTGTTTAGAAGGTGCTTAAGGTGACTTTAAAGAGAATGAGACGATGCAAAATGGTGTTTAGAAGGTGCTTAAGGTGACTTTAAAGAGAATGAGACGATGCAAAATGGTGTTTAGAAGGTGCTTAAAGTGACTTTAAAGAGAATGAGACGATGCAAAATGGTGTTTAGATGGTGCTTAAAGTGACTTTAAAGAGAATAAGACGATGCAAAATGAGGTTTAGAAGGTGCTTAAACTGACTTTAAAGAGAATGAGACGATGCAAAATGGTGTTAAGAAGGTGCTTAAAGTGACTTTAAAGAGAATGAGACGATGCAAAATGAGGTTTGAAAGGTGCTTAAGGTGACTTTAAAGAGAATGAGACGATGCAAAATGAGGTTTAGAAGGTGCTTAAAGTGACTTTAAAGAGAATGAGACGATGCAAAATGAGGTTTAGAAGGTGCTTAAAGTGACTTTAAAGAGAATGAGACGATGCAAAATGAGGTTTAGAAGGTGCTTAAAGTGACTTTAAAGAGAATGAGACGATGCAAAATGAGGTTTAGAAGGTGCTTAAAGTGACTTTAAAGAGAATGAGACGATGCAAAATGGTGTTTAGAAGGTGCTTAAGGTGACTTTAAAGAGAATGAGACGATGCAAAATGGTGTTTAGAAGGTGCTTAAAGTGACTTTAAAGAGAATGAGACGATGCAAAATGAGGTTTAGAAGGTGCTTAAAGTGACTTTAAAGAGAATGAGACGATGCAAAATGAGGTTTGAAAGGTGCTTAAGGTGACTTTAAAGAGAATGAGACGATGCAAAATGAGGTTTAGAAGGTGCTTAAGGTGACTTTAAAGAGAATGAGACGATGCAAAATGGTGTTTAGAAGGTGCTTAAAGTGACTTTAAAGAGAATGAGACGATGCAAAATGAGGTTTAGAAGGTGCTTAAAGTGACTTTAAAGAGAATGAGACGATGCAAAATGAGGTTTAGAAGGTGCTTAAAGTGACTTTAAAGAGAATGAGACGATGCAAAATGAGGTTTAGAAGGTGCTTAAGGTGACTTTAAAGAGAATGAGACGATGCAAAATGAGGTTTAGAAGGTGCTTAAAGTGACTTTAAAGAGAATGAGACGATGCAAAATGAGGTTTAGAAGGTGCTTAAAGTGACTTTAAAGAGAATGAGACGATGCAAAATGAGGTTTAGAAGGTGCTTAAAGTGACTTTAAAGAGAATGAGACGATGCAAAATGAGGTTTAGAAGGTGCTTAAAGTGACTTTAAAGAGAATGAGACGATGCAAAATGGTGTTTAGAAGGTGCTTAAAGTGACTTTAAAGAGAATGAGACGATGCAAAATGGTGTTTAGAAGGTGCTTAAAGTGACTTTAAAGAGAATGAGACGATGCAAAATGGTGTTTAGAAGGTGCTTAAGGTGACTTTAAAGAGAATGAGACGATGCAAAATGGTGTTTAGAAGGTGCTTAAGGTGACTTTAAAGAGAATGAGACGATGCAAAATGGTGTTTAGAAGGTGCTTAAAGTGACTTTAAAGAGAATGAGACGATGCAAAATGAGGTTTAGAAGGTGCTTAAGGTGACTTTAAAGAGAATGAGACGATGCAAAATGGTGTTTAGAAGGTGCTTAAAGTGACTTTAAAGAGAATGAGACGATGCAAAATGAGGTTTAGAAGGTGCTTAAAGTGACTTTAAAGAGAATGAGACGATGCAAAATGAGGTTTAGAAGGTGCTTAAAGTGACTTTAAAGAGAATGAGACGATGCAAAATGGTGTTTGAAAGGTGCTTAAGGTGACTTTAAAGAGAATGAGACGATGCAAAATGGTGTTTAGAAGGTGCTTAAGGTGACTTTAAAGAGAATGAGACGATGCAAAATGAGGTTTAGAAGGTGCTTAAAGTGACTTTAAAGAGAATGAGACGATGCAAAATGGTGTTTAGAAGGTGCTTAAGGTGACTTTAAAGAGAATGAGACGATGCAAAATGGTGTTTAGAAGGTGCTTAAAGTGACTTTAAAGAGAATGAGACGATGCAAAATGGTGTTTAGAAGGTGCTTAAAGTGACTTTAAAGAGAATGAGACGATGCAAAATGAGGTTTAGAAGGTGCTTAAAGTGACTTTAAAGAGAATGAGACGATGCAAAATGGTGTTTAGAAGGTGCTTAAAGTGACTTTAAAGAGAATGAGACGATGCAAAATGGTGTTTAGAAGGTGCTTAAAGTGACTTTAAAGAGAATGAGACGATGCAAAATGGTGTTTAGAAGGTGCTTAAGGTGACTTTAAAGAGAATGAGACGATGCAAAATGAGGTTTAGAAGGTGCTTAAAGTGACTTTAAAGAGAATGAGACGATGCAAAATGAGGTTTAGAAGGTGCTTAAAGTGACTTTAAAGAGAATGAGACGATGCAAAATGGTGTTTAGAAGGTGCTTAAGGTGACTTAAAAGAGAATGAGACGATGCAAAATGGTGTTTAGAAGGTGCTTAAAGTGACTTTAAAGAGAATGAGACGATGCAAAATGGTGTTTAGAAGGTGCTTAAAGTGACTTTAAAGAGAATGAGACGATGCAAAATGAGGTTTAGAAGGTGCTTAAAGTGACTTTAAAGAGAATGAGACGATGCAAAATGGTGTTTAGAAGGTGCTTAAGGTGACTTTAAAGAGAATGAGACGATGCAAAATGAGGTTAAGAAGGTGCTTAAGGTGACTTTAAAGAGAATGAGACGATGCAAAATGAGGTTTAGAAGGTGCTTAAAGTGACTTTAAAGAGAATAAGACGATGCAAAATGAGGTTTAGAAGGTGCTTAAACTGACTTTAAAGAGAATGAGACGATGCAAAATGGTGTTAAGAAGGTGCTTAAAGTGACTTTAAAGAGAATGAGACGATGCAAAATGGTGTTTAGAAGGTGCTTAAACTGACTTTAAAGAGAATGAGACGATGCAAAATGGTGTTAAGAAGGTGCTTAAAGTGACTTTAAAGAGAATGAGACGATGCAAAATGGTGTTTAGAAGGTGCTTAAAGTGACTTTAAAGAGAATGAGACGATGCAAAATGGTGTTTAGAAGGTGCTTAAAGTGACTTTAAAGAGAATGAGACGATGCAAAATGAGGTTTAGAAGGTGCTTAAAGTGACTTTAAAGAGAATGAGACGATGCAAAATGAGGTTTAGAAGGTGCTTAAAGTGACTTTAAAGAGAATGAGACGATGCAAAATGAGGTTTAGAAGGTGCTTAAAGTGACTTTAAAGAGAATGAGACGATGCAAAATGGTGTTTGAAAGGTGCTTAAGGTGACTTTAAAGAGAATGAGACGATGCAAAATGGTGTTTAGAAGGTGCTTAAGGTGACTTTAAAGAGAATGAGACGATGCAAAATGGTGTTTAGAAGGTGCTTAAAGTGACTTTAAAGAGAATGAGACGATGCAAAATGAGGTTTAGAAGGTGCTTAAGGTGACTTTAAAGAGAATGAGACGATGCAAAATGGTGTTTAGAAGGTGCTTAAAGTGACTTTAAAGAGAATGAGACGATGCAAAATGGTGTTTAGAAGGTGCTTAAAGTGACTTTAAAGAGAATGAGACGATGCAAAATGAGGTTTAGAAGGTGCTTAAAGTGACTTTAAAGAGAATGAGACGATGCAAAATGGTGTTTAGAAGGTGCTTAAAGTGACTTTAAAGAGAATGAGACGATGCAAAATGAGGTTTAGAAGGTGCTTAAAGTGACTTTAAAGAGAATGAGACGATGCAAAATGGTCTTTAGAAGGTGCTTAAAGTGACTTTAAAGAGAATGAGACGATGCAAAATGAGGTTTAGAAGGTGCTTAAGGTGACTTTAAAGAGAATGAGACGATGCAAAATGGTGTTTAGAAGGTGCTTAAAGTGACTTTAAAGAGAATGAGACGATGCAAAATGGTGTTTAGAAGGTGCTTAAAGTGACTTTAAAGAGAATGAGACGATGCAAAATGGTGTTTAGAAGGTGCTTAAAGTGACTTTAAAGAGAATGAGACGATGCAAAATGAGGTTAAGAAGGTGCTTAAGGTGACTTTAAAGAGAATGAGACGATGCAAAATGGTGTTTAGAAGGTGCTTAAAGTGACTTTAAAGAGAATGAGACGATGCAAAATGGTGTTTAGAAGGTGCTTAAAGTGACATTAAAGAGAATGAGACGATGCAAAATGGTGTTTAGAAGGTGCTTAAAGTGACTTTAAAGAGAATGAGACGATGCAAAATGGTGTTTAGAAGGTGCTTAAAGTGACTTTAAAGAGAATGAGACGATGCAAAATGGTGTTTAGAAGGTGCTTAAGGTGACTTTAAAGAGAATGAGACGATGCAAAATGGTGTTTAGAAGGTGCTTAAGGTGACTTTAAAGAGAATGAGACGATGCAAAATGAGGTTTAGAAGGTGCTTAAAGTGACTTTAAAGAGAATGAGACGATGCAAAATGAGGTTTAGAAGGTGCTTAAAGTGACTTTAAAGAGAATGAGACGATGCAAAATGGTCTTTAGAAGGTGCTTAAAGTGACTTTAAAGAGAATGAGACGATGCAAAATGGTGTTTAGAAGGTGCTTAAAGTGACTTTAAAGAGAATGAGACGATGCAAAATGAGGTTTAGAAGGTGCTTAAAGTGACTTTAAAGAGAATGAGACGATGCAAAATGAGGTTTAGAAGGTGCTTAAAGTGACTTTAAAGAGAATGAGACGATGCAAAATGGTGTTTAGAAGGTGCTTAAGGTGACTTTAAAGAGAATGAGACGATGCAAAATGGTGTTTAGAAGGTGCTTAAGGTGACTTTAAAGAGAATGAGACGATGCAAAATGAGGTTTAGAAGGTGCTTAAAGTGACTTTAAAGAGAATGAGACGATGCAAAATGAGGTTTAGAAGGTGCTTAAAGTGACTTTAAAGAGAATGAGACGATGCAAAATGAGGTTTAGAAGGTGCTTAAGGTGACTCTAAAGAGAATGAGACGATGCAAAATGAGGTTTAGAAGGTGCTTAAAGTGACTTTAAAGAGAATGAGACGATGCAAAATGAGGTTTAGAAGGTGCTTAAAGTGACTTTAAAGAGAATGAGACGATGCAAAATGGTCTTTAGAAGGTGCTTAAAGTGACTTTAAAGAGAATGAGACGATGCAAAATGGTGTTTAGAAGGTGCTTAAAGTGACTTTAAAGAGAATGAGACGATGCAAAATGAGGTTTAGAAGGTGCTTAAAGTGACTTTAAAGAGAATGAGACGATGCAAAATGAGGTTTAGAAGGTGCTTAAAGTGACTTTAAAGAGAATGAGACGATGCAAAATGGTGTTTGAAAGGTGCTTAAGGTGACTTTAAAGAGAATGAGACGATGCAAAATGGTGTTTAGAAGGTGCTTAATGTGACTTTAAAGAGAATGAGACGATGCAAAATGAGGTTTAGAAGGTGCTTAAAGTGACTTTAAAGAGAATGAGACGATGCAAAATGGTGTTTAGAAGGTGCTTAAGGTGACTTTAAAGAGAATGAGACGATGCAAAATGGTGTTTAGAAGGTGCTTAAAGTGACTTTAAAGAGAATGAGACGATGCAAAATGGTGTTTAGAAGGTGCTTAAAGTGACTTTAAAGAGAATGAGACGATGCAAAATGGTGTTTAGAAGGTGCTTAAAGTGACTTTAAAGAGAATGAGACGATGCAAAATGGTGTTTAGAAGGTGCTTAAGGTGACTTTAAAGAGAATGAGACGATGCAAAATGAGGTTTAGAAGGTGCTTAAGGTGACTTTAAAGAGAATGAGACGATGCAAAATGAGGTTTAGAAGGTGCTTAAAGTGACTTTAAAGAGAATGAGACGATGCAAAATGAGGTTTAGAAGGTGCTTAAAGTGACTTTAAAGAGAATGAGACGATGCAAAATGGTGTTTAGAAGGTGCTTAAAGTGACTTTAAAGAGAATGAGACGATGCAAAATGGTGTTTAGAAGGTGCTTAAGGTGACTTTAAAGAGAATGAGACGATGCAAAATGAGGTTTAGAAGGTGCTTAAGGTGACTTTAAAGAGAATGAGACGATGCAAAATGAGGTTTAGAAGGTGCTTAAAGTGACTTTAAAGAGAATGAGACGATGCAAAATGAGGTTTAGAAGGTGCTTAAAGTGACTTTAAAGAGAATGAGACGATGCAAAATGGTGTTTAGAAGGTGCTTAAGGTGACTTTAAAGAGAATGAGACGATGCAAAATGAGGTTTAGAAGGTGCTTAAGGTGACTTTAAAGAGAATGAGACGATGCAAAATGAGGTTTAGAAGGTGCTTAAAGTGACTTTAAAGAGAATGAGACGATGCAAAATGGTCTTTAGAAGGTGCTTAAGGTGACTTTAAAGAGAATGAGACGATGCAAAATGAGGTTTAGAAGGTGCTTAAAGTGACTTTAAAGAGAATGAGACGATGCAAAATGGTGTTTAGAAGGTGCTTAAAGTGACTTAAAAGAGAATGAGACGATGCAAAATGGTGTTTAGAAGGTGCTTAAAGTGACTTTAAAGAGAATGAGACGATGCAAAATGGTGTTTAGAAGGTGCTTAAAGTGACTTTAAAGAGAATGAGACGATGCAAAATTAGGTTTAGAAGGTGCTTAAAGTGACTTTAAAGAGAATGAGACGATGCAAAATGGTGTTTAGAAGGTGCTTAAAGTGACTTTAAAGAGAATGAGACGATGCAAAATGAGGTTTAGAAGGTGCTTAAGGTGACTTTAAAGAGAATGAGACGATGCAAAATGAGGTTTAGAAGGTGCTTAAAGTGACTTTAAAGAGAATGAGACGATGCAAAATGGTGTTTAGAAGGTGCTTAAAGTGACTTTAAAGAGAATGAGACGATGCAAAATGGTGTTTAGAAGCTGCTTAAGGTGACTTTAAAGAGAATGAGACGATGCAAAATGGTGTTTAGAAGGTGCTTAAAGTGACTTTAAAGAGAATGAGACGATGCAAAATGAGGTTTAGAAGGTGCTTAAAGTGACTTTAAAGAGAATGAGACGATGCAAAATGGTGTTTAGAAGGTGCTTAAAGTGACTTTAAAGAGAATGAGACGATGCAAAATGAGGTTTAGAAGGTGCTTAAAGTGACTTTAAAGAGAATGAGACGATGCAAAATGGTGTTTAGAAGGTGCTTAAGGTGACTTTAAAGAGAATGAGACGATGCAAAATGAGGTTTAGAAGGTGCTTAAAGTGACTTTAAAGAGAATGAGACGATGCAAAATGGTGTTTAGAAGGTGCTTAAAGTGACTTTAAAGAGAATGAGACGATGCAAAATGGTGTTTAGAAGGTGCTTAAGGTGACTTTAAAGAGAATGAGACGATGCAAAATGGTGTTTAGAAGGTGCTTAAGGTGACTTTAAAGAGAATGAGACGATGCAAAATGAGGTTTAGAAGGTGCTTAAAGTGACTTTAAAGAGAATGAGACGATGCAAAATGAGGTTTAGAAGGTGCTTAAAGTGACTTTAAAGAGAATGAGACGATGCAAAATGAGGTTTAGAAGGTGCTTAAAGTGACTTTAAAGAGAATGAGACGATGCAAAATGGTGTTTAGAAGGTGCTTAAAGTGACTTTAAAGAGAATGAGACGATGCAAAATGAGGTTTAGAAGGTGCTTAAAGTGACTTTAAAGAGAATGAGACGATGCAAAATGGTGTTTAGAAGGTGCTTAAAGTGACTTAAAAGAGAATGAGACGATGCAAAATGGTCTTTAGAAGGTGCTTAAAGTGACTTTAAAGAGAATGAGACGATGCAAAATGAGGTTTAGAAGGTGCTTAAGGTGACTTTAAAGAGAATGAGACGATGCAAAATGGTGTTTAGAAGGTGCTTAAAGTGACTTTAAAGAGAATGAGACGATGCAAAATGAGGTTTAGAAGGTGCTTAAAGTGACTTTAAAGAGAATGAGACGATGCAAAATGGTGTTTAGAAGGTGCTTAAAGTGACTTTAAAGAGAATGAGACGATGCAAAATGAGGTTTAGAAGGTGCTTGAAGTGACTTTAAAGAGAATGAGACGATGCAAAATGGTGTTTGAAAGGTGCTTAAAGTGACTTTAAAGAGAATGAGACGATGCAAAATGGTGTTTAGAAGGTGCTTAAGGTGACTTTAAAGAGAATGAGACGATGCAAAATGAGGTTTAGAAGGTGCTTAAAGTGACTTTAAAGAGAATGAGACGATGCAAAATGAGGTTTAGAAGGTGCTTAAAGTGACTTTAAAGAGAATGAGACGATGCAAAATGAGGTTTAGAAGGTGCTTAAAGTGACTTTAAAGAGAATGAGACGATGCAAAATGAGGTTTAGAAGGTGCTTAAAGTGACTTTAAAGAGAATGAGACGATGCAAAATGGTGTTTAGAAGGTGCTTAAAGTGACTTTAAAGAGAATGAGACGATGCAAAATGGTGTTTAGAAGGTGCTTAAGGTGACTTTAAAGAGAATGAGACGATGCAAAATGGTGTTTAGAAGGTGCTTAAGGTGACTTTAAAGAGAATGAGACGATGCAAAATGGTGTTTAGAAGGTGCTTAAAGTGACTTTAAAGAGAATGAGACGATGCAAAATGGTGTTTAGAAGGTGCTTAAGGTGACTTTAAAGAGAATGAGACGATGCAAAATGAGGTTTAGAAGGTGCTTAAAGTGACTTTAAAGAGAATGAGACGATGCAAAATGGTGTTTAGAAGGTGCTTAAGGTGACTTTAAAGAGAATGAGACGATGCAAAATGAGGTTAGAAGGTGCTTAAAGTGACTTTAAAGAGAATGAGACGATGCAAAATGGTGTTTAGAAGGTGCTTAAGGTGACTTTAAAGAGAATGAGACGATGCAAAATGAGGTTTAGAAGGTGCTTAAAGTGACTTTAAAGAGAATGAGACGATGCAAAATGGTGTTTAGAAGGTGCTTAAGGTGACTTTAAAGAGAATGAGACGATGCAAAATGGTCTTTAGAAGGTGCTTAAGGTGACTTTAAAGAGAATGAGACGATGCAAAATGAGGTTTAGAAGGTGCTTAAATTGACTTTAAAGAGAATGAGACGATGCAAAATGGTGTTTAGAAGGTGCTTAAGGTGACTTTAAAGAGAATGAGACGATGCAAAATGGTGTTTAGAAGGTGCTTGAGGTGACTTTAAAGAGAATGAGACGATGCAAAATGAGGTTTAGAAGGTGCTTAAAGTGACTTTAAAGAGAATGAGACGATGCAAAATGAGGTTTAGAAGGTGCTTAAAGTGACTTTAAAGAGAATAAGACGATGCAAAATGAGGTTTAGAAGGTGCTTAAAGTGACTTTAAAGAGAATGAGACGATGCAAAATGGTGTTTAGAAGGTGCTTAAGGTGACTTTAAAGAGAATGAGACGATGCAAAATGGTGTTTAGAAGGTGCTTAAGGTGACTTTAAAGAGAATGAGACGATGCAAAATGGTGTTTAGAAGGTGCTTAAGGTGACTTTAAAGAGAATGAGACGATGCAAAATGGTGTTTAGAAGGTGCTTAAGGTGACTTTAAAGAGAATGAGACGATGCAAAATGAGGTTAAGAAGGTGCTTAAGGTGACTTTAAAGAGAATGAGACGATGCAAAATGAGGTTTAGAAGGTGCTTAAAGTGACTTTAAAGAGAATGAGACGATGCAAAATGGTCTTTAGAAGGTGCTTAAAGTGACTTTAAAGAGAATGAGACGATGCAAAATGGTGTTTAGAAGGTGCTTAAAGTGACTTTAAAGAGAATGAGACGATGCAAATGAGGTTTAGAAGGTGCATAAAGTGACTTTAAAGAGAATGAGACGATGCAAAATGAGGTTTAGAAGGTGCTTAAAGTGACTTTAAAGAGAATGAGACGATGCAAAATGGTGTTTAGAAGGTGCTTAAGGTGACTTTAAAGAGAATGAGACGATGCAAAATGGTGTTTAGAAGGTGCTTAAGGTGACTTTAAAGAGAATGAGACGATGCAAAATGAGGTTTAGAAGGTGCTTAAAGTGACTTTAAAGAGAATGAGACGATGCAAAATGAGGTTTAGAAGGTGCTTAAAGTGACTTTAAAGAGAATGAGACGATGCAAAATGAGGTTTAGAAGGTGCTTAAAGTGACTTTAAAGAGAATGAGACGATGCAAAATGGTGTTTAGAAGGTGCTTAAAGTTACTTTAAAGAGAATGAGACGATGCAAAATGAGGTTTAGAAGGTGCTTAAAGTGACTTTAAAGAGAATGAGACGATGCAAAATGGTGTTTAGAAGGTGCTTAAAGTGACTTAAAAGAGAATGAGACGATGCAAAATGGTCTTTAGAAGGTGCTTAAAGTGACTTTAAAGAGAATGAGACGATGCAAAATGAGGTTTAGAAGGTGCTTAAGGTGACTTTAAAGAGAATGAGACGATGCAAAATGGTGTTAAGAAGGTGCTTAAAGTGACTTTAAAGAGAATGAGACGATGCAAAATGAGGTTTAGAAGGTGCTTAAGGTGACTTTAAAGAGAATGAGACGATGCAAAATGAGGTTTAAAAGGTGCTTAAGGTGACTCTAAAGAGAATGAGACGATGCAAAATGAGGTTTAGAAGGTGCTTAAAGTGACTTTAAAGAGAATGAGACGATGCAAAGTGAGGTTTAGAAGGTGCTTAAAGTGACTTTAAAGAGAATGAGACGATGCAAAATGGTGTTTAGAAGGTGCTTAAAGTGACTTTAAAGAGAATGAGACGATGCAAAATGGTGTTTAGAAGGTGCTTAAGGTGACTTTAAAGAGAATGAGACGATGCAAAATGAGGTTTAGAAGGTGCTTAAAGTGACTTTAAAGAGAATGAGACGATGCAAAATGGTGTTTAGAAGGTGCTTAAGGTGACTTTAAAGAGAATGAGACGATGCAAAATGAGGTTTAGAAGGTGCTTAAGGTGACTTTAAAGAGAATGAGACGATGCAAAATGGTGTTTAGAAGGTACTTAAGGTGACTTTAAAGAGAATGAGACGATGCAAAATTCTGTTTAGAAGGTGCTTAAAGTGACTTTAAAGAGAATGAGACGATGCAAAATGAGGTTTAGAAGGTGCTTAAGGTGACTTTAAAGAGAATGAGACGATGCAAAATGGTGTTTAGAAGGTGCTTAAAGTGACTTTAAAGAGAATGAGACGATGCAAAATGGTGTTTAGAAGGTGCTTAAGGTGACTTTAAAGAGAATGAGACGATGCAAAATGAGGTTTAGAAGGTGCTTAAAGTGACTTTAAAGAGAATGAGACGATGCAAAATGAGGTTTAGAAGGTGCTTAAAGTGACTTTAAAGAGAATGAGACGATGCACAATGGTGTTTAGAAGGTGCTTAAGGTGACTTTAAAGAGAATGAGACGATGCAAAATGAGGTTTAGAAGGTGCTTAAAGTGACTTTAAAGAGAATGAGACGATGCAAAATGGTGTTTAGAAGGTGCTTAAAGTGACTTTAAAGAGAATGAGACGATGCAAAATGAGGTTTAGAAGGTGCTTAAAGTGACTTTAAAGAGAATGAGACGATGCAAAATGAGTTTAGAAGGTGCTTAAGGTGACTTTAAAGAGAATGAGACGATGCAAAATGAGGTTTAGAAGGTGCTTAAAGTGACTTTAAAGAGAATGAGACGATGCAAAATGGTGTTTAGAAGGTGCTTAAAGTGACTTAAAAGAGAATGAGACGATGCAAAATGGTGTTTAGAAGGTGCTTAAAGTGACTTTAAAGAGAATGAGACGATGCAAAATGGTGTTTAGAAGGTGCTTAAGGTGACTTTAAAGAGAATGAGACGATGCAAAATGAGGTTTAGAAGGTGCTTAAGGTGACTTTAAAGAGAATGAGACGATGCAAAATGAGGTTTAGAAGGTGCTTAAAGTGACTTTAAAGAGAATGAGACGATGCAAAATGGTGTTTAGAAGGTGCTTAAGGTGACTTTAAAGAGAATGAGACGATGCAAAATGGTGTTTAGAAGGTGCTTAAGGTGACTTTTAAAGAGAATGAGACGATGCAAAATGGTGTTTAGAAGGTGCTTAAAGTGACTTTAAAGAGAATGAGACGATGCAAAATGAGGTTTAGAAGGTGCTTAAAGTGACTTTAAAGAGAATGAGACGATGCAAAATGGTGTTTAGAAGGTGCTTAAAGTGACTTTAAAGAGAATGAGACGATGCAAAATGGTGTTAAGAAGGTGCTTAAGGTGACTTTAAAGAGAATGAGACGATGCAAAATGGTGTTTAGAAGGTGCTTAAGGTGACTTAAAAGAGAATGAGACGATGCAAAATGGTGTTTAGAAGGTGCTTAAAGTGACTTTAAAGAGAATGAGACGATGCAAAATGGTGTTTAGAAGGTGCTTAAAGTGACTTTAAAGAGAATGAGACGATGCAAAATGAGGTTTAGAAGGTGCTTAAAGTGACTTTAAAGAGAATGAGACGATGCAAAATGGTGTTTAGAAGGTGCTTAAGGTGACTTTAAAGAGAATGAGACGATGCAAAATGGTGTTTAGAAGGTGCTTAAAGTGACTTTAAAGAGAATGAGACGATGCAAAATGGTGTTTAGAAGGTGCTTAAAGTGACTTTAAAGAGAATGAGACGATGCAAAATGGTGTTTAGAAGGTGCTTAAAGTGACTTTAAAGAGAATGAGACGATGCAAAATGGTGTTTAGAAGGTGCTTAAGGTGACTTTAAAGAGAATGAGACGATGCAAAATGGTGTTTAGAAGGTGCTTAAAGTGACTTTAAAGAGAATGAGACGATGCAAAATGAGGTTTAGAAGGTGCTTAAAGTGACTTTAAAGAGAATGAGACGATGCAAAATGGTCTTTAGAAGGTGCTTAAAGTGACTTTAAAGAGAATGAGACGATGCAAAATGGTGTTTAGATGGTGCTTAAAGTGACTTTAAAGAGAATGAGACGATGCAAAATGGTGTTTAGAAGGTGCTTAAAGTGACTTTAAAGAGAATGAGACGATGCAAAATGGTGTTTAGAAGGTGCTTAAAGTGACTTTAAAGAGAATGAGACGATGCAAAATGGTGTTTAGAAGGTGCTTAAGGTGACTTTAAAGAGAATGAGACGATGCAAAATGAGGTTAGAAGGTGCTTAAAGTGACTTTAAAGAGAATGAGACGATGCAAAATGAGGTTTAGAAGGTGCTTAAAGTGACTTTAAAGAGAATGAGACGATGCAAAATGGTGTTTGAAAGGTGCTTAAGGTGACTTTAAAGAGAATGAGACGATGCAAAATGGTGTTTAGAAGGTGCTTAAGGTGACTTTAAAGAGAATGAGACGATGCAAAATGAGGTTTAGAAGGTGCTTAAAGTGACTTTAAAGAGAATGAGACGATGCAAAATGGTGTTTAGAAGGTGCTTAAGGTGACTTTAAAGAGAATGAGACGATGCAAAATGGTGTTTAGAAGGTGCTTAAAGTGACTTTAAAGAGAATGAGACGATGCAAAATGGTGTTTAGAAGGTGCTTAAAGTGACTTTAAAGAGAATGAGACGATGCAAAATGAGGTTTAGAAGGTGCTTAAAGTGACTTTAAAGAGAATGAGACGATGCAAAATGGT
>NW_026689905.1:0-58287 GCF_943734765.1 Anopheles ziemanni | reverse complement strand
CTTTAAAGAGAATGAGACGATGCAAAATGGTGTTTAGAAGGTGCTTAAAGTGACTTTAAAGAGAATGAGACGATGCAAAATGGTGTTTAGAAGGTGCTTAAAGTGACTTTAAAGAGAATGAGACGATGCAAAATGAGGTTTAGAAGGTGCTTAAAGTGACTTTAAAGAGAATGAGACGATGCAAAATGGTGTTTAGAAGGTGCTTAAGGTGACTTTAAAGAGAATGAGACGATGCAAAATGAGGTTTAGAAGGTGCTTAAAGTGACTTTAAAGAGAATGAGACGATGCAAAATGGTGTTTAGAAGGTGCTTAAGGTGACTTTAAAGAGAATGAGACGATGCAAAATGAGGTTTAGAAGGTGCTTAAAGTGACTTTAAAGAGAATGAGACGATGCAAAATGGTGTTTAGAAGGTGCTTAAGGTGACTTTAAAGAGAATGAGACGATGCAAAATGAGGTTTAGAAGGTGCTTAAAGTGACTTTAAAGAGAATGAGACGATGCAAAATGGTGTTTAGAAGGTGCTTAAGGTGACTTTAAAGAGAATGAGACGATGCAAAATGAGGTTTAGAAGGTGCTTAAAGTGACTTTAAAGAGAATGAGACGATGCAAAATGGTGTTTAGAAGGTGCTTAAAGTGACTTTAAAGAGAATGAGACGATTCAAAATGGTGTTTAGAAGGTGCTTAAAGTGACTTTAAAGAGAATGAGACGATGCAAAATGGTGTTTAGAAGGTGCTTAAAGTGACTTTAAAGAGAATGAGACGATGCAAAATGAGGCTTAGAAGGTGCTTAAAGTGACTTTAAAGAGAATGAGACGATGCAAAATGGTGTTTAGAAGGTGCTTAAGGTGACTTTAAAGAGAATGAGACGATGCAAAATGAGGTTTAGAAGGTGCTTAAAGTGACTTTAAAGAGAATGAGACGATGCAAAATGGTGTTTAGAAGGTGCTTAAAGTGACTTTAAAGAGAATGAGACGATGCAAAATGGTGTTTAGAAGGTGCTTAAGGTGACTTTAAAGAGAATGAGACGATGCAAAATGGTGTTTAGAAGGTGCTTAAAGTGACTTTAAAGAGAATGAGACGATGCAAAATGAGGTTTAGAAGGTGCTTAAAGTGACTTTAAAGAGAATGAGACGATGCAAAATGAGGTTTAGAAGGTGCTTAAAGTGACTTTAAAGAGAATGAGACGATGCAAAATGAGGTTTAGAAGGTGCTTAAAGTGAATTTAAAGAGAATGAGACGATGCAAAATGGTGTTTAGAAGGTGCTTAAAGTGACTTTAAAGAGAATGAGACGATGCAAAATGGTGTTTAGAAGGTGCTTAAAGTGACTTTAAAGAGAATGAGACGATGCAAAATGAGGTTTAGAAGGTGCTTAAAGTGACTTTAAAGAGAATGAGACGATGCAAAATGGTGTTTAGAAGGTGCTTAAAGTGACTTTAAAGAGAATGAGACGATGCAAAATGAGGTTTAGAAGGTGCTTAAAGTGACTTTAAAGAGAATGAGACGATGCAAAATGAGGTTTAGAAGGTGCTTAAAGTGACTTTAAAGAGAATGAGACGATGCAAAATGAGGTTTAGAAGGTGCTTAAGGTGACTTTAAAGAGAATGAGACGATGCAAAATGAGGTTTAGAAGGTGCTTAAAGTGACTTTAAAGAGAATGAGACGATGCAAAATGGTGTTTAGAAGGTGCTTAAGGTGACTTTAAAGAGAATGAGACGATGCAAAATGGTGTTTAGAAGGTGCTTAAGGTGACTTTAAAGAGAATGAGACGATGCAAAATGAGGTTTAGAAGGTGCTTAAAGTGACTTTAAAGAGAATGAGACGATGCAAAATGGTGTTCAGAAGGTGCTTAAGGTGACTTTAAAGAGAATGAGACGATGCAAAATGAGGTTTAGAAGGTGCTTAAAGTGACTTTAAAGAGAATGAGACGATGCAAAATGGTGTTTAGAAGGTGCTTAAGGTGACTTTAAAGAGAATGAGACGATGCAAAATGAGGTTTAGAAGGTGCTTAAAGTGACTTTAAAGAGAATGAGACGATGCAAAATGAGGTTTAGACGGTGCTTAAAGTGACTTTAAAGAGAATGAGACGATGCAAAATGAGGTTTAGAAGGTGCTTAAAGTGACTTTAAAGAGAATGAGACGATGCAAAATGAGGTTTAGAAGGTGCTTAAAGTGACTTTAAAGAGAATGAGACGATGCAAAATGGTGTTTAGAAGGTGCTTAAGGTGACTTTAAAGAGAATGAGACGATGCAAAATGAGGTTTAGAAGGTGCTTAAGGTGACTTTAAAGAGAATGAGACGATGCAAAATGAGGTTTAGAAGGTGCTTAAAGTGACTTTAAAGAGAATGAGACGATGCAAAATGAGGTTTAGAAGGTGCTTAAAGTGACTTTAAAGAGAATGAGACGATGCAAAATGAGGTTTAGAAGGTGCTTAAAGTGACTTTAAAGAGAATGAGACGATGCAAAATGGTGTTTAGAAGGTGCTTAAAGTGACTTTAAAGAGAATGAGACGATGCAAAATGAGGTTTAGAAGGTGCTTAAAGTGACTTTAAAGAGAATGAGACGATGCAAAATGGTGTTTAGAAGGTGCTTAAAGTGACTTTAAAGAGAATGAGACGATGCAAAATGGTGTTTAGAAGGTGCTTAAGGTGACTTTAAAGAGAATGAGACGATGCAAAATGAGGTTTAGAAGGTGCTTAAAGTGACTTTAAAGAGAATGAGACGATGCAAAATGGTGTTTAGAAGGTGCTTAAGGTGACTTTAAAGAGAATGAGACGATGCAAAATGAGGTTTAGAAGGTGCTTAAAGTGACTTTAAAGAGAATGAGACGATGCAAAATGGTGTTTAGAAGGTGCTTAAGGTGACTTTAAAGAGAATGAGACGATGCAAAATGAGGTTTAGAAGGTGCTTAAAGTGACTTTAAAGAGAATGAGACGATGCAAAATGAGGTTTAGAAGGTGCTTAAAGTGACTTTAAAGCGAATGAGACGATGCAAAATGGTGTTTAGAAGGTGCTTAAGGTGACTTTAAAGAGAATGAGACGATGCAAAATGAGGTTTAGAAGGTGCTTAAAGTGACTTTAAAGAGAATGAGACGATGCAAAATGAGGTTTAGAAGGTGCTTAAGGTGACTTTAAAGAGAATGAGACGATGCAAAATGAGGTTTAGAAGGTGCTTAAAGTGACTTTAAAGAGAATGAGACGATGCAAAATGAGGTTTAGAAGGTGCTTAAAGTGACTTTAAAGAGAATGAGACGATGCAAAATGGTGTTTAGAAGGTGCTTAAGGTGACTTTAAAGAGAATGAGACGATGCAAAATGAGGTTTAGAAGGTGCTTAAAGTGACTTTAAAGAGAATGAGACGATGCAAAATGGTGTTTAGAAGGTGCTTAAGGTGACTTTAAAGAGAATGAGACGATGCAAAATGAGGTTTAGAAGGTGCTTAAAGTGACTTTAAAGAGAATGAGACGATGCAAAATGAGGTTTAGAAGGTGCTTAAAGTGACTTTAAAGAGAATGAGACGATGCAAAATGGTGTTTAGAAGGTGCTTAAGGTGACTTTAAAGAGAATGAGACGATGCAAAATGGTGTTTAGAAGGTGCTTAAAGTGACTTTAAAGAGAATGAGACGATGCAAAATGAGGTTTAGAAGGTGCTTAAAGTGACTTTAAAGATAATGAGACGATGCAAAATGGTGTTTAGAAGGTGCTTAAAGTGACTTTAAAGAGAATGAGACGATGCAAAGTGAGGTTTAGAAGGTGCTTAAAGTGACTTTAAAGAGAATGAGACGATGCAAAATGAGGTTTAGAAGATGCTTAAAGTGACTTTAAAGAGAATGAGACGATGCAAAATGAGGTTTAGAAGGTGCTTAAGGTGACTTTAAAGAGAATGAGACGATGCAAAATGGTGTTTAGAAGGTGCTTAAAGTGACTTTAAAGAGAATGAGACGATGCAAAATGGTGTTTAGAAGGTGCTTAAGGTGACTTTAAAGAGAATGAGACGATGCAAAATGAGGTTTAGAAGGTGCTTAAAGTGACTTTAAAGAGAATGAGACGATGCAAAATGGTGTTTAGAAGGTGCTTAAGGTGACTTTAAAGAGAATGAGACGATGCAAAATGAGGTTTAGAAGGTGCTTAAAGTGACTTTAAAGAGAATGAGACGATGCAAAATGAGGTTTAGAAGGTGCTTAAAGTGACTTTAAAGAGAATGAGACGATGCAAAATGAGGTTTAGAAGGTGCTTAAAGTGACTTTAAAGAGAATGAGACGATGCAAAATGGTGTTTAGAAGGAGCTTAAAGTGACTTTAAAGAGAATGAGACGATGCAAAATGAGGTTTAGAAGGTGCTTAAAGTGACTTTAAAGAGAATGAGACGATGCAAAATGAGGTTTAGAAGGTGCTTAAGGTGACTTTAAAGAGAATGAGACGATGCAAAATGAGGTTTAGAAGGTGCTTAAAGTGACTTTAAAGAGAATGAGACGATGCAAAATGAGGTTTAGAAGGTGCTTAAAGTGACTTTAAAGAGAATGAGACGATGCAAAATGGTGTTTAGAAGGTGCTTAAGGTGACTTTAAAGAGAATGAGACGATGCAAAATGAGGTTTAGAAGGTGCTTAAAGTGACTTTAAAGAGAATGAGACGATGCAAAATGAGGTTTAGAAGGTGCTTAAAGTGACTTTAAAGAGAATGAGACGATGCAAAATGGTGTTTAGAAGGTGCTTAAGGTGACTTTAAAGAGAATGAGACGATGCAAAATGAGGTTTAGAAGGTGCTTAAGGTGACTTTAAAGAGAATGAGACGATGCAAAATGAGGTTTAGAAGGTGCTTAAAGTGACTTTAAAGAGAATGAGACGATGCAAAATGGTGTTTAGAAGGTGCTTAAGGTGACTTTAAAGAGAATGAGACGATGCAAAATGGTGTTTAGAAGGTGCTTAAAGTGACTTTAAAGAGAATGAGACGATGCAAAATGAGGTTTAGAAGGTGCTTAAAGTGACTTTAAAGAGAATGAGACGATGCAAAATGGTGTTTAGAAGGTGCTTAAAGTGACTTTAAAGAGAATGAGACGATGCAAAATGGTGTTTAGAAGGTGCTTAAAGTGACTTTAAAGAGAATGAGACGATGCAAAATGGTGTTTAGAAGGTGCTTAAAGTGACTTTAAAGAGAATGAGACGATGCAAAATGAGGTTTAGAAGGTGCTTAAAGTGACTTTAAAGAGAATGAGACGATGCAAAATGGTGTTTAGAAGGTGCTTAAAGTGACTTTAAAGAGAATGAGACGATGCAAAATGGTGTTTAGAAGGTGCTTAAGGTGACTTTAAAGAGAATGAGACGATGCAAAATGGTGTTTAGAAGGTGCTTAAAGTGACTTTAAAGAGAATGAGACGATGCAAAATGAGGTTTAGAAGGTGCTTAAAGTGACTTTAAAGAGAATGAGACGATGCAAAATGAGGTTTAGAAGGTGCTTAAAGTGACTTTAAAGAGAATGAGACGATGCAAAATGAGGTTTAGAAGGTGCTTAAAGTGACTTTAAAGAGAATGAGACGATGCAAAATGAGGTTTAGAAGGTGCTTAAAGTGACTTTAAAGAGAATGAGACGATGCAAAATGAGGTTTAGAAGGTGCTTAAAGTGACTTTAAAGAGAATGAGACGATGCAAAATGAGGTTTAGAAGGTGCTTAAAGTGACTTTAAAGAGAATGAGACGATGCAAAATGGTGTTTAGAAGGTGCTTAAAGTGACTTTAAAGAGAATGAGACGATGCAAAATGAGGTTTAGAAGGTGCTTAAAGTGACTTTAAAGAGAATGAGACGATGCAAAATGAGGTTTAGAAGGTGCTTAAAGTGACTTTAAAGAGAATGAGACGATGCAAAATGGTGTTTAGAAGGTGCTTAAAGTGACTTTAAAGAGAATGAGACGATGCAAAATGGTGTTTAGAAGGTGCTTAAAGTGACTTTAAAGAGAATGAGACGATGCAAAATGAGGTTTAGAAGGTGCTTAAAGTGACTTTAAAGAGAATGAGACGATGCAAAATGAGGTTTAGAAGGTGCTTAAAGTGACTTTAAAGAGAATGAGACGATGCAAAATGAGGTTTAGAAGGTGCTTAAAGTGACTTTAAAGAGAATGAGACGATGCAAAATGGTGTTTAGAAGGTGCTTAAGGTGACTTTAAAGAGAATGAGACGATGCAAAATGAGGTTTAGAAGGTGCTTAAGGTGACTTTAAAGAGAATGAGACGATGCAAAATGAGGTTTAGAAGGTGCTTAAAGTGACTTTAAAGAGAATGAGACGATGCAAAATGGTGTTTAGAAGGTGCTTAAGGTGACTTTAAAGAGAATGAGACGATGCAAAATGGTGTTTAGAAGGTGCTTAAAGTGACTTTAAAGAGAATGAGACGATGCAAAATGAGGTTTAGAAGGTGCTTAAGGTGACTTTAAAGAGAATGAGACGATGCAAAATGAGGTTTAGAAGGTGCTTAAAGTGACTTTAAAGAGAATGAGACGATGCAAAATGGTGTTTAGAAGGTGCTTAAAGTGACTTTAAAGAGAATGAGACGATGCAAAATGGTGTTTAGAATGTGCTTAAAGTGACTTTAAAGAGAATGAGACGATGCAAAATGAGGTTTAGAAGGTGCTTAAAGTGACTTTAAAGAGAATGAGACGATGCAAAATGAGGTTTAGAAGGTGCTTAAAGTGACTTTAAAGAGAATGAGACGATGCAAAATGGTGTTTAGAAGGTGCTTAAGGTGACTTTAAAGAGAATGAGACGATGCAAAATGAGGTTTAGAAGGTGCTTAAAGTGACTTTAAAGAGAATGAGACGATGCAAAATGAGGTTTAGAAGGTGCTTAAAGTGACTTTAAAGAGAATGAGACGATGCAAAATGAGGTTTAGAAGGTGCTTAAAGTGACTTTAAAGAGAATGAGACGATGCAAAATGAGGTTTAGAAGGTGCTTAAAGTGACTTTAAAGAGAATGAGACGATGCAAAATGAGGTTTAGAAGGTGCTTAAAGTGACTTTAAAGAGAATGAGACGATGCAAAATGAGGTTTAGAAGGTGCTTAAAGTGACTTTAAAGAGAATGAGACGATGCAAAATGGTGTTTAGAAGGTGCTTAAAGTGACTTTAAAGAGAATGAGACGATGCAAAATGAGGTTTAGAAGGTGCTTAAAGTGACTTTAAAGAGAATGAGACGATGCAAAATGAGGTTTAGAAGGTGCTTAAAGTGACTTTAAAGAGAATGAGACGATGCAAAATGGTGTTTAGAAGGTGCTTAAAGTGACTTTAAAGAGAATGAGACGATGCAAAATGAGGTTTAGAAGGTGCTTAAAGTGACTTTAAAGAGAATGAGACGATGCAAAATGGTGTTTAGAAGGTGCTTAAAGTGACTTTAAAGAGAATGAGACTATGCAAAATGGTGTTTAGAAGGTGCTTAAGGTGACTTTAAAGAGAATGAGACGATGCGAAATGAGGTTTAGAAGGTGCTTAAAGTGACTTTAAAGAGAATGAGACGATGCAAAATGGTGTTTAGAAGGTGCTTAAAGCGACTTTAAAGAGAATGAGACGATGCAAAATGAGGTTTAGAAGGTGCTTAAAGTCACTTTAAAGAGAATGAGACGATGCAAAATGAGGTTTAGAAGGTGCTTAAAGTGACTTTAAAGAGAATGAGACGATGCAAAATGGTGTTTAGAAGGTGCTTAAAGTGACTTTAAAGAGAATGAGACTATGCAAAATGGTGTTTAGAAGGTGCTTAAGGTGACTTTAAAGAGAATGAGACGATGCAAAATGAGGTTTAGAAGGTGCTTAAAGTGACTTTAAAGAGAATGAGACGATGCAAAATGGTGTTTAGAAGGTGCTTAAGGTGACTTTAAAGAGAATGAGACGATGCAAAATGAGGTTTAGAAGGTGCTTAAAGTGACTTTAAAGAGAATGAGACGATGCAAAATGAGGTTTAGAAGGTGCTTAAAGTGACTTTAAAGAGAATGAGACGATGCAAAATGAGGTTTAGAAGGTGCTTAAAGTGACTTTAAAGAGAATGAGACGATGCAAAATGAGGTTTAGAAGGTGCTTAAAGTGACTTTAAAGAGAATGAGACGATGCAAAATGAGGTTTAGAAGGTGCTTAAAGTGACTTTAAAGAGAATGAGACGATGCAAAATGAGGTTTAGAAGGTGCTTAAAGTGACTTTAAAGAGAATGAGACGATGCAAAATGAGGTTTAGAAGGTGCTTAAAGTGACTTTAAAGAGAATGAGACGATGCAAAATGAGGTTTAGAAGGTGCTTAAAGTGACTTTAAAGAGAATGAGACGATGCAAAATGGTGTTTAGAAGGTGCTTAAAGTGACTTTAAAGAGAATGAGACGATGCAAAATGAGGTTTAGAAGGTGCTTAAAGTGACTTTAAAGAGAATGAGACGATGCAAAATGAGGTTTAGAAGGTGCTTAAAGTGACTTTAAAGAGAATGAGACGATGCAAAATGGTGTTTAGAAGGTGCTTAAAGTGACTTTAAAGAGAATGAGACGATGCAAAATGAGGTTTAGAAGGTGCTTAAAGTGACTTTAAAGAGAATGAGACGATGCAAAATGGTGTTTAGAAGGTGCTTAAAGTGACTTTAAAGAGAATGAGACTATGCAAAATGGTGTTTAGAAGGTGCTTAAGGTGACTTTAAAGAGAATGAGACGATGCAAAATGAGGTTTAGAAGGTGCTTAAAGTGACTTTAAAGAGAATGAGACGATGCAAAATGGTGTTTAGAAGGTGCTTAAAGCGACTTTAAAGAGAATGAGACGATGCAAAATGAGGTTTAGAAGGTGCTTAAAGTGACTTTAAAGAGAATGAGACGATGCAAAATGAGGTTTAGAAGGTGCTTAAAGTGACTTTAAAGAGAATGAGACGATGCAAAATGGTGTTTAGAAGGTGCTTAAAGTTACTTTAAAGAGAATGAGACTATGCAAAATGGTGTTTAGAAGGTGCTTAAGGTGACTTTAAAGAGAATGAGACGATACAAAATGAGGTTTAGAAGGTGCTTAAAGTGACTTTAAAGAGAATGAGACGATGCAAAATGGTGTTTAGAAGGTGCTTAAGGTGACTTTAAAGAGAATGAGACGATGCAAAATGGTGTTTAGAAGGTGCTTAAGGTGACTTTAAAGAGAATGAGACGATGCAAAATGGTGTTTAGAAGGTGCTTAAAGTGACTTTAAAGAGAATGAGACGATGCAAAATGGTGTTTAGAAGGTGCTTAAGGTGACTTTAAAGAGAATGAGACGATGCAAAATGGTGTTTAGAAGGTGCTTAAGGTGACTTTAAAGAGAATGAGACGATGCAAAATGAGGTTTAGAAGGTGCTTAAAGTGACTTTAAAGAGAATGAGACGATGCAAAATGAGGTTTAGAAGGTGCTTAAAGTGACTTTAAAGAGAATGAGACGATGCAAAATGGTGTTTAGAAGGTGCTTAAAGTGACTTTAAAGAGAATGAGACGATGCAAAATGAGGTTTAGAAGGTGCTTAAAGTGACTTTAAAGAGAATGAGACGATGCAAAATGAGGTTTAGAAGGTGCTTAAAGTGACTTTAAAGAGAATGAGACGATGCAAAATGAGGTTTAGAAGGTGCTTAAAGTGACTTTAAAGAGAATGAGACGATGCAAAATGGTGTTTAGAAGGTGCTTAAGGTGACTTTAAAGAGAATGAGACGATGCAAAATGGTGTTTAGAAGGTGCTTAAGGTGACTTTAAAGAGAATGAGACGATGCAAAATGAGGTTTAGAAGGTGCTTAAAGTGACTTTAAAGAGAATGAGACGATGCAAAATGAGGTTTAGAAGGTGCTTAAAGTGACTTTAAAGAGAATGAGACGATGCAAAATGGTGTTTAGAAGGTGCTTAAAGTGACTTTAAAGAGAATGAGACGATGCAAAATGAGGTTTAGAAGGTGCTTAAAGTGACTTTAAAGAGAATGAGACGATGCAAAATGAGGTTAAGAAGGTGCTTAAAGTGACTTTAAAGAGAATGAGACGATGCAAAATGAGGTTTAGAAGCTGCTTAAAGTGACTTTAAAGAGAATGAGACGATGCAAAATGGTGTTTAGAAGGTGCTTAAAGTGACTTTAAAGAGAATGAGACGATGCAAAATGGTGTTTAGAAGGTGCTTAAAGTGACTTTAAAGAGAATGAGACGATGCAAAATGGTGTTTAGAAGGTGCTTAAGGTGACTTTAAAGAGAATGAGACGATGCAAAATGAGGTTTAGAAGGTGCTTAAAGTGACTTTAAAGAGAATGAGACGATGCGAAATGAGGTTTAGAAGGTGCTTAAAGTGACTTTAAAGAGAATGAGACGATGCAAAATGGTGTTTAGAAGGTGCTTAAAGTGACTTTAAAGAGAATGAGACGATGCAAAATGAGGTTTAGAAGGTGCTTAAAGTGACTTTAAAGAGAATGAGACGATGCAAAATGGTGTTTAGAAGGTGCTTAAAGTGACTTTAAAGAGAATGAGACGATGCAAAATGAGGTTTAGAAGGTGCTTAAGGTGACTTTAAAGAGAATGAGACGATGCAAAATGGTGTTTAGAAGGTGCTTAAAGTGACTTTAAAGAGAATGAGACGATGCAAAAGGGTGTTTAGAAGGTGCTTAAAGTGACTTTAAAGAGAATGAGACGATGCAAAATGAGGTTTAGAAGGTGCTTAAAGTGACTTTAAAGAGAATGAGACGATGCAAAATGAGGTTTAGAAGGTGCTTAAGGTGACTTTAAAGAGAATGAGACGATGCAAAATGGTGTTTAGAAGGTGCTTAAGGTGACTTTAAAGAGAATGAGACGATGCAAAATGAGGTTTAGAAGGTGCTTAAAGTGACTTTAAAGAGAATGAGACGATGCAAAATGGTGTTTAGAAGGTGCTTAAGGTGACTTTAAAGAGAATGAGACGATGCAAAATGGTGTTTAGAAGGTGCTTAAAGTGACTTTAAAGAGAATGAGACGATGCAAAATGAGGTTTAGAAGGTGCTTAAAGTGACTTTAAAGAGAATGAGACGATGCAAAATGGTGTTTAGAAGGTGCTTAAAGTGACTTTAAAGAGAATGAGACGATGCAAAATGGTGTTTAGAAGGTGCTTAAAGTGACTTTAAAGAGAATGAGACGATGCAAAATGGTGTTTAGAAGGTGCTTAAAGTGACTTTAAAGAGAATGAGACGATGCAAAATGAGGTTTAGAAGGTGCTTAAAGTGACTTTAAAGAGAATGAGACGATGCAAAATGGTGTTTAGAAGGTGCTTAAGGTGACTTTAAAGAGAATGAGACGATGCAAAATGAGGTTTAGAAGGTGCTTAAAGTGACTTTAAAGAGAATGAGACGATGCAAAATGGTGTTTAGAAGGTGCTTAAAGTGACTTTAAAGAGAATGAGACGATGCAAAATGAGGTTTAGAAGGTGCTTAAAGTGACTTTAAAGAGAATGAGACGATGCAAAATGAGGTTTAGAAGGTGCTTAAAGTGACTTTAAAGAGAATGAGACGATGCAAAATGAGGTTTAGAAGGTGCTTAAAGTGACTTTAAAGAGAATGAGACGATGCAAAATGAGGTTTAGAAGGTGCTTAAAGTGACTTTAAAGAGAATGAGACGATGCAAAATGAGGTTTAGAAGGTGCTTAAAGTGACTTTAAAGAGAATGAGACGATGCAAAATGAGGTTTAGAAGGTGCTTAAAGTGACTTTAAAGAGAATGAGACGATGCAAAATGGTGTTTAGAAGGTGCTTAAAGTGACTTTAAAGAGAATGAGACGATGCAAAATGAGGTTTAGAAGGTGCTTAAAGTGACTTTAAAGAGAATGAGACGATGCAAAATGAGGTTTAGAAGGTGCTTAAAGTGACTTTAAAGAGAATGAGACGAAGCAAAATGGTGTTTAGAAGGTGCTTAAAGTGACTTTAAAGAGAATGAGACGATGCAAAATCAGGTTTAGAAGGTGCTTAAAGTGACTTTAAAGAGAATGAGACGATGCAAAATGGTGTTTAGAAGGTGCTTAAAGTGACTTTAAAGAGAATGAGACTATGCAAAATGGTGTTTAGAAGGTGCTTAAGGTGACTTTAAAGAGAATGAGACGATGCAAAATGAGGTTTAGAAGGTGCTTAAAGTGACTTTAAAGAGAATGAGACGATGCAAAATGGTGTTTAGAAGGTGCTTAAAGCGACTTTAAAGAGAATGAGACGATGCAAAATGAGGTTTAGAAGGTGCTTAAAGTGACTTTAAAGAGAATGAGACGATGCAAAATGAGGTTTAGAAGGTGCTTAAAGTGACTTTAAAGAGAATGAGACGATGCAAAATGGTGTTTAGAAGGTGCTTAAAGTGACTTTAAAGAGAATGAGACTATGCAAAATGGTGTTTAGAAGGTGCTTGAGGTGACTTTAAAGAGAATGAGACGATGCAAAATGAGGTTTAGAAGGTGCTTAAAGTGACTTTAAAGAGAATGAGACGATGCAAAATGGTGTTTAGAAGGTGCTTAAGGTGACTTTAAAGAGAATGAGACGATGCAAAATGGTGTTTAGAACGTGCTTAAGGTGACTTTAAAGAGAATGAGACGATGCAAAATGGTGTTTAGAAGGTGCTTAAAGTGACTTTAAAGAGAATGAGACGATGCAAAATGGTGTTTAGAAGGTGCTTAAGGTGACTTTAAAGAGAATGAGACGATGCAAAATGGTGTTTAGAAGGTGCTTAAAGTGACTTTAAAGAGAATGAGACGATGCAAAATGGTGTTTAGAAGGTGCTTAAGGTGACTTTAAAGAGAATGAGACGATGCAAAATGAGGTTTAGAAGGTGCTTAAAGTGACTTTAAAGAGAATGAGACGATGCAAAATGAGGTTTAGAAGGTGCTTAAGGTGTTTTTAAAGAGAATGAGACGATGCAAAATGGTGTTTAGAAGGTGCTTAAAGTGACTTTAAAGAGAATGAGACGATGCAAAATGGTGTTTAGAAGGTGCTTAAGGTGACTTTAAAGAGAATGAGACGATGCAAAATGGTCTTTAGAAGGTGCTTAAAGTGACTTTAAAGAGAATGAGACGATGCAAAATGGTGTTTAGAAGGTGCTTAAAGTGACTTTAAAGAGAATGAGACGATACAAAATGGTGTTTAGAAGGTGCTTAAAGTGACTTTAAAGAGAATGAGACGATGCAAAATGGTGTTTAGAAGGTGCTTAAGGTGACTTTAAAGAGAATGAGACGATGCAAAATGGTCTTTAGAAGGTCCTTAAAGTGACTTAAAGAGAATGAGACGATGCAAAATGGTGTTTAGAAGGTGCTTAAAGTGACTTTAAAGAGAATGAGACGATACAAAATGGTGTTTAGAAGGTGCTTAAAGTGACTTTAAAGAGAATGAGACGATGCAAAATGGTGTTTAGAAGGTGCTTAAGGTGACTTTAAAGAGAATGAGACGATGCAAAATGAGGTTTAGAAGGTGCTTAAAGTGACTTTAAAGAGAATGAGACGATGCAAAATGGTGTTTAGAAGGTGCTTAAAGTGACTTTAAAGAGAATGAGACGATACAAAATGGTGTTTAGAAGGTGCTTAAAGTGACTTTAAAGAGAATGAGACGATGCAAAATGGTGTTTAGAAGGTGCTTAAGGTGACTTTAAAGAGAATGAGACGATGCAAAATGGTCTTTAGAAGGTGCTTAAAGTGACTTTAAAGAGAATGAGACGATGCAAAATGGTTGTTTAGAAGGTGCTTAAAGTGACTTTAAAGAGAATGAGACGATACAAAATGGTTTTTAGAAGGTGCTTAAAGTGACTTTAAAGAGAATGAGACGATACAAAATGGTGTTTAGAAGGTGCTTAAAGTGACTTTAAAGAGAATGAGACGATACAAAATGGTGTTTAGAAGGTGCTTAAAGTGACTTTAAAGAGAATGAGACGATGCAAAATGAGGTTTAGAAGGTGCTTAAAGTGACTTTAAAGAGAATGAGACGATGCAAAATGGTGTTTAGAAGGTGCTTAAGGTGACTTTAAAGAGAATGAGACGATGCAAAATGGTGTTTAGAAGGTGCTTAAAGTGACTTTAAAGAGAATGAGACGATGCAAATGGTGTTTAGAAGGTGCTTAAGGTGACTTTAAAGAGAATGAGACGATGCAAAATGGTGTTTAGAAGGTGCTTAAGGTGACTTTAAAGAGAATGAGACGATGCAAAATGAGGTTTAGAAGGTGCTTAAAGTGACTTTAAAGAGAATGAGACGATGCAAAATGAGGTTTAGAAGGTGCTTAAGGTGTTTTTAAAGAGAATGAGACGATGCAAAATGGTGTTTAGAAGGTGCTTAAAGTGACTTTAAAGAGAATGAGACGATGCAAAATGGTGTTTAGAAGGTGCTTAAGGTGACTTTAAAGAGAATGAGACGATGCAAAATGGTCTTTAGAAGGTGCTTAAAGTGACTTTAAAGAGAATGAGACGATGCAAAATGGTGTTTAGAAGGTGCTTAAAGTGACTTTAAAGAGAATGAGACGATGCAAAATGGTCTTTAGAAGGTGCTTAAAGTGACTTTAAAGAGAATGAGACGATGCAAAATGGTGTTTAGAAGGTGCTTAAGGTGACTTTAAAGAGAATGAGACGATGCAAAATGAGGTTTAGAAGGTGCTTAAAGTGACTTTAAAGAGAATGAGACGATGCAAAATGGTGTTTAGAAGGTGCTTAAGGTGACTTTAAAGAGAATGAGACGATGCAAAATGAGGTTTAGAAGGTGCTTAAAGTGACTTTAAAGAGAATGAGACGATGCAAAATGAGGTTTAGAAGGTGCTTAAGGTGACTTTAAAGAGAATGAGACGATGCAAAATGAGGTTTAGAAGGTGCTTAAAGTGACTTTAAAGAGAATGAGACGATGCAAAATGGTGTTTAGAAGGTGCTTAAGGTGACTTTAAAGAGAATGAGACGATGCAAAATGAGGTTTAGAAGGTGCTTAAAGTGACTTTAAAGAGAATGAGACGATGCAAAATGGTGTTTAGAAGGTGCTTAAGGTGACTTTAAAGAGAATGAGACGATGCAAAATGAGGTTTAGAAGGTGCTTAAAGTGACTTTAAAGAGAATGAGACGATACAAAATGGTGTTTAGAAGGTGCTTAAAGTGACTTTAAAGAGAATGAGACGATACAAAATGGTGTTTAGAAGGTGCTTAAAGTGACTTTAAAGAGAATGAGACGATGCAAAATGAGGTTTAGAAGGTGCTTAAAGTGACTTTAAAGAGAATGAGACGATGCAAAATGGTGTTTAGAAGGTGCTTAAGGTGACTTTAAAGAGAATGAGACGATGCAAAATGGTGTTTAGAAGGTGCTTAAAGTGACTTTAAAGAGAATGAGACGATGCAAAATGAGGTTTAGAAGGTGCTTAAAGTGACTTTTAAGAGAATGAGACGATGCAAAATGGTGTTTAGAAGGTGCTTAAAGTGACTTTAAAGAGAATGAGACGATGCAAAATGGTGTTTAGAAGGTGCTTAAAGTGACTTTAAAGAGAATGAGACGATGCAAAATGGTGTTTAGAAGGTGCTTAAGGTGACTTTAAAGAGAATGAGACGATGCAAAATGGTCTTTAGAAGGTGCTTAAAGTGACTTTAAAGAGAATGAGACGATGCAAAATGGTGTTTAGAAGGTGCTTAAAGTGACTTTAAAGAGAATGAGACGATACAAAATGGTGTTTAGAAGGTGCTTAAAGTGACTTTAAAGAGAATGAGACGATGCAAAATGGTGTTTAGAAGGTGCTTAAGGTGACTTTAAAGAGAATGAGACGATGCAAAATGGTCTTTAGAAGGTGCTTAAAGTGACTTTAAAGAGAATGAGACGATGCAAAATGGTGTTTAGAAGGTGCTTAAGGTGACTTTAAAGAGAATGAGACGATGCAAAATGAGGTTTAGAAGGTGCTTAAAGTGACTTTAAAGAGAATGAGACGATGCAAAATGGTGTTTAGAAGGTGCTTAAGGTGACTTTAAAGAGAATGAGACGATGCAAAATGAGGTTTAGAAGGTGCTTAAAGTGACTTTAAAGAGAATGAGACGATGCAAAATGAGGTTTAGAAGGTGCTTAAGGTGACTTTAAAGAGAATGAGACGATGCAAAATGAGGTTTAGAAGGTGCTTAAAGTGACTTTAAAGAGAATGAGACGATGCAAAATGGTGTTTAGAAGGTGCTTAAGGTGACTTTAAAGAGAATGAGACGATGCAAAATGAGGTTTAGAAGGTGCTTAAAGTGACTTTAAAGAGAATGAGACGATGCAAAATGGTGTTTAGAAGGTGCTTAAGGTGACTTTAAAGAGAATGAGACGATGCAAAATGAGGTTTAGAAGGTGCTTAAAGTGACTTTAAAGAGAATGAGACGATGCAAAATGGTGTTTAGAAGGTGCTTAAAGTGACTTTAAAGAGAATGAGACGATGCAAAATGGTGTTTAGAAGGTGCTTAAGGTGACTTTAAAGAGAATGAGACGATGCAAAATGAGGTTTAGAAGGTGCTTAAAGTGACTTTAAAGAGAATGAGACGATGCAAAATGGTGTTTAGAAGGTGCTTAAGGTGACTTTAAAGAGAATGAGACGATGCAAAATGAGGTTTAGAAGGTGCTTAAAGTGACTTTAAAGAGAATGAGACGATGCAAAATGAGGTTTAGAAGGTGCTTAAAGTGACTTTAAAGAGAATGAGACGATGCAAAATGGTGTTTAGAAGGTGCTTAAAGTGACTTTAAAGAGAATGAGACGATGCAAAATGGTGTTTAGAAGGTGCTTAAGGTGACTTTAAAGAGAATGAGACGATGCAAAATGGTCTTTAGAAGGTGCTTAAAGTGACTTTAAAGAGAATGAGACGATGCAAAATGGTGTTTAGAAGGTGCTTAAAGTGACTTTAAAGAGAATGAGACGATACAAAATGGTGTTTAGAAGGTGCTTAAAGTGACTTTAAAGAGAATGAGACGATGCAAAATGGTGTTTAGAAGGTGCTTAAGGTGACTTTAAAGAGAATGAGACGATGCAAAATGAGGTTTAGAAGGTGCTTAAAGTGACTTTAAAGAGAATGAGACGATGCAAAATGGTGTTTAGAAGGTGCTTAAAGTGACTTTAAAGAGAATGAGACGATACAAAATGGTGTTTAGAAGGTGCTTAAAGTGACTTTAAAGAGAATGAGACGATGCAAAATGGTGTTTAGAAGGTGCTTAAGGTGACTTTAAAGAGAATGAGACGATGCAAAATGAGGTTTAGAAGGTGCTTAAGGTGTTTTTAAAGAGAATGAGACGATGCAAAATGGTGTTTAGAAGGTGCTTAAAGTGACTTTAAAGAGAATGAGACGATGCAAAATGGTGTTTAGAAGGTGCTTAAAGTGACTTTAAAGAGAATGAGACGATGCAAAATGGTCTTTAGAAGGTGCTTAAAGTGACTTTAAAGAGAATGAGACGATGCAAAATGGTGTTTAGAAGGTGCTTAAAGTGACTTTAAAGAGAATGAGACGATACAAAATGGTGTTTAGAAGGTGCTTAAAGTGACTTTAAAGAGAATGAGACGATGCAAAATGGTGTTTAGAAGGTGCTTAAGGTGACTTTAAAGAGAATGAGACGATGCAAAATGGTCTTTAGAAGGTGCTTAAAGTGACTTTAAAGAGAATGAGACGATGCAAAATGGTGTTTAGAAGGTGCTTAAAGTGACTTTAAAGAGAATGAGACGATACAAAATGGTGTTTAGAAGGTGCTTAAAGTGACTTTAAAGAGAATGAGACGATGCAAAATGGTGTTTAGAAGGTGCTTAAGGTGACTTTAAAGAGAATGAGACGATGCAAAATGAGGTTTAGAAGGTGCTTAAAGTGACTTTAAAGAGAATGAGACGATGCAAAATGGTGTTTAGAAGGTGCTTAAAGTGACTTTAAAGAGAATGAGACGATACAAAATGGTGTTTAGAAGGTGCTTAAAGTGACTTTAAAGAGAATGAGACGATGCAAAATGGTGTTTAGAAGGTGCTTAAGGTGACTTTAAAGAGAATGAGACGATGCAAAATGGTCTTTAGAAGGTGCTTAAAGTGACTTTAAAGAGAATGAGACGATGCAAAATGGTGTTTAGAAGGTGCTTAAAGTGACTTTAAAGAGAATGAGACGATACAAAATGGTGTTTAGAAGGTGCTTAAAGTGACTTTAAAGAGAATGAGACGATACAAAATGGTGTTTAGAAGGTGCTTAAAGTGACTTTAAAGAGAATGAGACGATACAAAATGGTGTTTAGAAGGTGCTTAAAGTGACTTTAAAGAGAATGAGACGATGCAAAATGAGGTTTAGAAGGTGCTTAAAGTGACTTTAAAGAGAATGAGACGATGCAAAATGGTGTTTAGAAGGTGCTTAAGGTGACTTTAAAGAGAATGAGACGATGCAAAATGGTGTTTAGAAGGTGCTTAAAGTGACTTTAAAGAGAATGAGACGATGCAAAATGGTGTTTAGAAGGTGCTTAAGGTGACTTTAAAGAGAATGAGACGATGCAAAATGAGGTTTAGAAGGTGCTTAAAGTGACTTTAAAGAGAATGAGACGATGCAAAATGGTGTTTAGAAGGTGCTTAAGGTGACTTTAAAGAGAATGAGACGATGCAAAATGAGGTTTAGAAGGTGCTTAAAGTGACTTTAAAGAGAATGAGACGATGCAAAATGGTGTTTAGAAGGTGCTTAAGGTGACTTTAAAGAGAATGAGACGATGCAAAATGAGGTTTAGAAGGTGCTTAAAGTGACTTTAAAGAGAATGAGACGATGCAAAATGGTGTTTAGAAGGTGCTTAAGGTGACTTTAAAGAGAATGAGACGATGCAAAATGAGGTTTAGAAGGTGCTTAAAGTGACTTTAAAGAGAATGAGACGATGCAAAATGGTGTTTAGAAGGTGCTTAAAGTGACTTTAAAGAGAATGAGACGATGCAAAATGGTGTTTAGAAGGTGCTTAAGGTGACTTTAAAGAGAATGAGACGATGCAAAATGAGGTTTAGAAGGTGCTTAAGGTGACTTTAAAGAGAATGAGACGATGCAAAATGAGGTTTAGAAGGTGCTTAAAGTGACTTTAAAGAGAATGAGACGATGCAAAATGGTGTTTAGAAGGTGCTTAAGGTGACTTTAAAGAGAATGAGACGATGCAAAATGGTGTTTAGAAGGTGCTTAAAGTGACTTTAAAGAGAATGAGACGATGCAAAATGAGGTTTAGAAGGTGCTTAAAGTGACTTTAAAGAGAATGAGACGATGCAAAATGAGGTTTAGAAGGTGCTTAAGGTGACTTTAAAGAGAATGAGACGATGCAAAATGAGGTTTAGAAGGTGCTTAAAGTGACTTTAAAGAGAATGAGACGATGCAAAATGGTGTTTAGAAGGTGCTTAAAGTGACTTTAAAGAGAATGAGACGATGCAAAATGGTGTTTAGAAGGTGCTTAAGGTGACTTTAAAGAGAATGAGACGATGCAAAATGAGGTTTAGAAGGTGCTTAAAGTGACTTTAAAGAGAATGAGACGATGCAAAATGAGGTTTAGAAGGTGCTTAAGGTGACTTTAAAGAGAATGAGACGATGCAAAATGAGGTTTAGAAGGTGCTTAAAGTGACTTTAAAGAGAATGAGACGATGCAAAATGGTGTTTAGAAGGTGCTTAAGGTGACTTTAAAGAGAATGAGACGATGCAAAATGAGGTTTAGAAGGTGCTTAAAGTGACTTTAAAGAGAATGAGACGATGCAAAATGGTGTTTAGAAGGTGCTTAAGGTGACTTTAAAGAGAATGAGACGATGCAAAATGAGGTTTAGAAGGTGCCTAAAGTGACTTTAAAGAGAATGAGACGATGCAAAATGGTGTTCAGAAGGTGCTTAAGGTGACTTTAAAGAGAATGAGACGATGCAAAATGAGGTTTAGAAGGTGCTTAAAGTGACTTTAAAGAGAATGAGACGATGCAAAATGGTGTTTAGAAGGTGCTTAAAGTGACTTTAAAGAGAATGAGACGATGCAAAATGGTGTTTAGAAGGTGCTTAAGGTGACTTTAAAGAGAATGAGACGATGCAAAATGAGGTTTAGAAGGTGCTTAAGGTGACTTTAAAGAGAATGAGACGATGCAAAATGAGGTTTAGAAGGTGCTTAAAGTGACTTTAAAGAGAATGAGACGATGCAAAATGGTGTTTAGAAGGTGCTTAAGGTGACTTTAAAGAGAATGAGACGATGCAAAATGGTGTTTAGAAGGTGCTTAAAGTGACTTTAAAGAGAATGAGACGATGCAAAATGGTGTTTAGAAGGTGCTTAAAGTGACTTTAAAGAGAATGAGACGATGCAAAATGGTGTTTAGAAGGTGCTTAAGGTGACTTTAAAGAGAATGAGACGATGCAAAATGGTGTTTAGAAGGTGCTTAAAGTGACTTTAAAGAGAATGAGACGATGCAAAATGAGGTTTAGAAGGTGCTTAAAGTGACTTTAAAGAGAATGAGACGATGCAAAATGGTGTTTAGAAGGTGCTTAAAGTGACTTTAAAGAGAATGAGACGATGCAAAATGGTGTTTAGAAGGTGCTTAAAGTGACTTTAAAGAGAATGAGACGATACAAAATGGTGTTTAGAAGGTGCTTAAAGTGACTTTAAAGAGAATGAGACGATGCAAAATGAGGTTTAGAAGGTGCTTAAAGTGACTTTAAAGAGAATGAGACGATGCAAAATGGTGTTTAGAAGGTGCTTAAGGTGACTTTAAAGAGAATGAGACGATGCAAAATGGTGTTTAGAAGGTGCTTAAAGTGACTTTAAAGAGAATGAGACGATGCAAAATGGTGTTTAGAAGGTGCTTAAGGTGACTTTAAAGAGAATGAGACGATGCAAAATGAGGTTTAGAAGGTGCTTAAAGTGACTTTAAAGAGAATGAGACGATGCAAAATGGTGTTTAGAAGGTGCTTAAGGTGACTTTAAAGAGAATGAGACGATGCAAAATGAGGTTTAGAAGGTGCTTAAAGTGACTTTAAAGAGAATGAGACGATGCAAAATGGTGTTTAGAAGGTGCTTAAGGTGACTTTAAAGAGAATGAGACGATGCAAAATGAGGTTTAGAAGGTGCTTAAAGTGACTTTAAAGAGAATGAGACGATGCAAAATGGTGTTTAGAAGGTGCTTAAGGTGACTTTAAAGAGAATGAGACGATGCAAAATGGTGTTTAGAAGGTGCTTAAAGTGACTTTAAAGAGAATGAGACGATGCAAAATGAGGTTTAGAAGGTGCTTAAGGTGACTTTAAAGAGAATGAGACGATGCAAAATGAGGTTTAGAAGGTGCTTAAAGTGACTTTAAAGAGAATGAGACGATGCAAAATGGTGTTTAGAAGGTGCTTAAGGTGACTTTAAAGAGAATGAGACGATGCAAAATGAGGTTTAGAAGGTGCTTAAAGTGACTTTAAAGAGAATGAGACGATGCAAAATGAGGTTTAGAAGGTGCTTAAAGTGACTTTAAAGAGAATGAGACGATGCAAAATGGTGTTTAGAAGGTGCTTAAAGTGACTTTAAAGAGAATGAGACGATGCAAAATGGTGTTTAGAAGGTGCTTAAGGTGACTTTAAAGAGAATGAGACGATGCAAAATGAGGTTTAGAAGGTGCTTAAGGTGACTTTAAAGAGAATGAGACGATGCAAAATGAGGTTTAGAAGGTGCTTAAAGTGACTTTAAAGAGAATGAGACGATGCAAAATGGTGTTTAGAAGGTGCTTAAGGTGACTTTAAAGAGAATGAGACGATGCAAAATGGTGTTTAGAAGGTGCTTAAAGTGACTTTAAAGAGAATGAGACGATGCAAAATGGTGTTTAGAAGGTGCTTAAAGTGACTTTAAAGAGAATGAGACGATGCAAAATGGTGTTTAGAAGGTGCTTAAGGTGACTTTAAAGAGAATGAGACGATGCAAAATGAGGTTTAGAAGGTGCTTAAAGTGACTTTAAAGAGAATGAGACGATGCAAAATGAGGTTTAGAAGGTGCTTAAAGTGACTTTAAAGAGAATGAGACGATGCAAAATGGTGTTTAGAAGGTGCTTAAAGTGACTTTTAAGAGAATGAGACGATGCAAAATGGTGTTTAGAAGGTGCTTAAAGTGACTTTAAAGAGAATGAGACGATGCAAAATGGTGTTTAGAAGGTGCTTAAAGTGACTTTAAAGAGAATGAGACGATGCAAAATGGTGTTTAGAAGGTGCTTAAGGTGACTTTAAAGAGAATGAGACGATGCAAAATGAGGTTTAGAAGGTGCTTAAAGTGACTTTAAAGAGAATGAGACGATGCAAAATGAGGTTTAGAAGGTGCTTAAGGTGACTTTAAAGAGAATGAGACGATGCAAAATGAGGTTTAGAAGGTGCTTAAAGTGACTTTAAAGAGAATGAGACGATGCAAAATGGTGTTTAGAAGGTGCTTAAGGTGACTTTAAAGAGAATGAGACGATGCAAAATGGTGTTTAGAAGGTGCTTAAAGTGACTTTAAAGAGAATGAGACGATGCAAAATGGTGTTTAGAAGGTGCTTAAAGTGACTTTAAAGAGAATGAGACGATGCAAAATGAGGTTTAGAAGGTGCTTAAAGTGACTTTAAAGAGAATGAGACGATGCAAAATGAGGTTTAGAAGGTGCTAAAAGTGACTTTAAAGAGAATGAGACGATGCAAAATGGTGTTTAGAAGGTGCTTAAGGTGACTTTAAAGAGAATGAGACGATGCAAAATGAGGTTTAGAAGGTGCTTAAAGTGACTTTAAAGAGAATGAGACGATGCAAAATGAGGTTTAGAAGGTGCTCAAAGTGACTTTAAAGAGAATGAGACGATGCAAAATGGTGTTTAGAAGGTGCTTAAAGTGACTTTAAAGAGAATGAGACGATGCAAAATGGTGTTTAGAAGGTGCTTAAGGTGACTTTAAAATGAATGAGACGATGCAAAATGAGGTTTAGAAGGTGCTTAAAGTGACTTTAAAGAGAATGAGACGATGCAAAATGAGGTTTAGAAGGTGCTTAAAGTGACTTTAAAGAGAATGAGACGATGCAAAATGGTGTTTAGAAGGTGCTTAAGGTGACTTTAAAGAGAATGAGACGATGCAAAATGAGGTTTAGAAGGTGCTTAAAGTGACTTTAAAGAGAATGAGACGATGCAAAATGGTGTTTAGAAGGTGCTTAAGGTGACTTTAAAGAGAATGAGACGATGCAAAATGAGGTTTAGAAGGTGCTTAAAGTGACTTTAAAGAGAATGAGACGATGCAAAATGGTGTTTAGAAGGTGCTTAAGGTGACTTTAAAGAGAATGAGACGATGCAAAATGAGGTTTAGAAGGTGCTTAAAGTGACTTTAAAGAGAATGAGACGATGCAAAATGGTGTTTAGAAGGTGCTTAAGGTGACTTTAAAGAGAATGAGACGATGCAAAATGGTGTTTAGAAGGTGCTTAAAGTGACTTTAAAGAGAATGAGACGATGCAAAATGAGGTTTAGAAGGTGCTTAAGGTGACTTTAAAGAGAATGAGACGATGCAAAATGAGGTTTAGAAGGTGCTTAAAGTGACTTTAAAGAGAATGAGACGATGCAAAATGGTGTTTAGAAGGTGCTTAAGGTGACTTTAAAGAGAATGAGACGATGCAAAATGAGGTTTAGAAGGTGCTTAAAGTGACTTTAAAGAGAATGAGACGATGCAAAATGAGGTTTAGAAGGTGCTTAAAGTGACTTTAAAGAGAATGAGACGATGCAAAATGAGGTTTAGAAGGTGCTTAAAGTGACTTTAAAGAGAATGAGACGATGCAAAATGAGGTTTAGAAGGTGCTTAAAGTGACTTTAAAGAGAATGAGACGATGCAAAATGGTGTTTAGAAGGTGCTTAAAGTGACTTTAAAGAGAATGAGACGATGCAAAATGAGGTTTAGAAGGTGCTTAAGGTGACTTTAAAGAGAATGAGACGATGCAAAATGAGGTTTAGAAGGTGCTTAAAGTGACTTTAAAGAGAATGAGACGATGCAAAATGAGGTTTAGAAGGTGCTTAAAGTGACTTTAAAGAGAATGAGACGATGCAAAATGAGGTTTAGAAGGTGCTTAAAGTGACTTTAAAGAGAATGAGACGATGCAAAATGAGGTTTAGAAGGTGCTTAAAGTGACTTTAAAGAGAATGAGACGATGCAAAATGGTGTTTAGAAGGTGCTTAAAGTGACTTTAAAGAGAATGAGACGATGCAAAATGGTGTTTAGAAGGTGCTTAAGGTGACTTTAAAGAGAATGAGACGATGCAAAATGAGGTTTAGAAGGTGCTTAAAGTGACTTTAAAGAGAATGAGACGATGCAAAATGGTGTTTAGAAGGTGCTTAAGGTGACTTTAAAGAGAATGAGACGATGCAAAATGAGGTTTAGAAGGTGCTTAAAGTGACTTTAAAGAGAATGAGACGATGCAAAATGAGGTTTAGAAGGTGCTTAAGGTGACTTTAAAGAGAATGAGACGATGCAAAATGAGGTTTCGAAGGTGCTTAAAGTGACTTTAAAGAGAATGAGACGATGCAAAATGATGATGAGTCCCACCTCTTACCCCAACACAGGTTTGAGAATGGCGGAGTTATCATAAGATATTTGTAAGCAATATCCAAGGCAAATCACGAAGTGGTGGGATCTAAGTGACCCTTCACGAAAAAGACCAGTCAGCTCTCTTTTCCTTGCGTACAGCGGTTAGCACAACTTCCATAAGACAGGAATCGTGGAACCGCTCTCCGGAGTGCACGGCCAAAAAATGCTCTCTCCTATTCGTGTAGCCGGTATCTCCCTTATCCAACATATGGAGGGGAGTTACCACTTTCCAGGATTGGCAAATTAAGCAAACCTTATCCGTGAAACAGTTGGTCACGTCGAAAAAATCATCAATGGATGAATTCGAGGCGCCTGCCACGTGATTGCACAAGAGCGACTGATGCAGTTCCTACAGAAAGATCAACTTCAAATTTCCACTTTTACGCGCGCGTGTCTCAAAGATATGTTGTTCCATTTTTTTTTTTTATTTACATTTAAATTTGCAAAACAAAAATCTCATCATCATCATCTGTGAGATCGTGATGACAAGTGCAATGCTTACAAACATTAAGTTTTGACAATACACAACTACGAGACATTTCACATTGTACTGGGTTCTACTTAACAACCTGCTTAACGTACACGGCACACAAGCGCTTGAACTCACGAACGTTTGCAGCCTCGGCAATCTCTCTTGGCATGCTGTTGTACCATTGTATTCCTTTACAAAATAGTGAATTCCTGGCAAATACTGAAGAGAAGTTCGACGTCCTGGGGTCATGAGCCCTACGAGTGTTGTACCGGTGAACGTCAGAACCCCTAACTACTCTTTCTCCAAGGTACCCCGGTAACAAGCCCCTCAGGAGTTTGAATATTAGTATCATAGTCTGATACACTATCCGCTGCTCTACCGACATCCATTGCAGGACATCCAGCATAACAGCAGACGGCGTGTACCGACTACAACACAACACTAACCTCATTACCCTATTTTGCACTTTTTGCAACCTTTTGAGCTGTGTCCGATTGCCGAGGAACAATATTGATGGACAAAAATCAAAATGTGGTGAGATAATTGCTTTGTAGAGGTGAACTTTCCCAAAAAAATTTAGGTTGTTCCCCAGTCTACTTATCACACCACACTTCTTTGCCACCTTAGCGATGACCCCATCAATATGTGCACTGAATGTAAGTCCGTCGTCAAGAATGACTCCCAAATATTTCACCTGGGAGACTCGGTCAATTGGTTCCGTGTTGATGGCAATGGAAAGCTGGCCGATCCACTCCCTCCTCGACATCACCATGTAGTGTGTTTTACTAACATTCAATGCGAGTTTCTTGTATTTCAACCAGCCATCCAGAGCCACCAAGTCTGCATTTAAAAGGGACTCTGCCTGTTTCACGTCCTTTCGCGATATAAATATTACTGTGTCATCAGCAAAAAGATTTATCTCGCAGGAACGTAAGACCTGCTTCATGTCATTTATATACATGATAAACAAAATTGGTCCAAGAACACTTCCTTGTGGAACCCCAAGGGTGTTTTCAATGGGATCTGAAACAGATTTTTTGAAAATTGTCCTCTGGGTTCTACCTGTCAGATAATCGCTGAACCAACTGAGTTCCCTACCCTCAATACCGAATCGTTTAAGTGTTGTGAGCAACAAGGGTCTCGATATTGTTTCAAATGCCCGCTTTAGATCCAAGAAAACTGCAAGCACCGGCTGTCCACTGTCCATCAACCCCTTCCACTTCGCAAGCACCAGGTTCAGTGCAGTTTCACAGGAATGTCCTTCCCGATGGTGTTTAGAAGGTGCTTAAGGTGACTTTAAAGAGAATGAGACGATGCAAAATGAGGTTTAGAAGGTGCTTAAAGTGACTTTAAAGAGAATGAGACGATGCAAAATGGTGTTTAGAAGGTGCTTAAAGTGACTTTAAAGAGAATGAGACGATGCAAAATGAGGTTTAGAAGGTGCTTAAAGTGACTTTAAAGAGAATGAGACGATGCAAAATGAGGTTTAGAAGGTGCTTAAAGTGACTTTAAAGAGAATGAGACGATGCAAAATGGTGTTTAGAAGGTGCTTAAAGTGACTTTAAAGAGAATGAGACGATGCAAAATGGTGTTTAGAAGGTGCTTAAGGTGACTTTAAAGAGAATGAGACGATGCAAAATGGTCTTTAGAAGGTGCTTAAAGTGACTTTAAAGAGAATGAGACGATGCAAAATGGTGTTTAGAAGGTGCTTAAAGTGACTTTAAAGAGAATGAGACGATGCAAAATGGTGTTTAGAAGGTGCTTAAAGTGACTTTAAAGAGAATGAGACGATACAAAATGGTGTTTAGAAGGTGCTTAAAGTGACTTTAAAGAGAATGAGACGATGCAAAATGAGGTTTAGAAGGTGCTTAAAGTGACTTTAAAGAGAATGAGACGATGCAAAATGGTGTTTAGAAGGTGCTTAAGGTGACTTTAAAGAGAATGAGACGATGCAAAATGGTGTTTAGAAGGTGCTTAAAGTGACTTTAAAGAGAATGAGACGATGCAAAATGGTGTTTAGAAGGTGCTTAAGGTGACTTTAAAGAGAATGAGACGATGCAAAATGAGGTTTAGAAGGTGCTTAAGGTGACTTTAAAGAGAATGAGACGATGCAAAATGGTGTTTAGAAGGTGCTTAAGGTGACTTTAAAGAGAATGAGACGATGCAAAATGAGGTTTAGAAGGTGCTTAAAGTGACTTTAAAGAGAATGAGACGATGCAAAATGAGGTTTAGAAGGTGCTTAAGGTGACTTTAAAGAGAATGAGACGATGCAAAATGAGGTTTAGAAGGTGCTTAAAGTGACTTTAAAGAGAATGAGACGATGCAAAATGGTGTTTAGAAGGTGCTTAAGGTGACTTTAAAGAGAATGAGACGATGCAAAATGAGGTTTAGAAGGTGCTTAAAGTGACTTTAAAGAGAATGAGACGATGCAAAATGGTGTTTAGAAGGTGCTTAAGGTGACTTTAAAGAGAATGAGACGGTGCAAAATGAGGTTTAGAAGGTGCTTAAAGTGACTTTAAAGAGAATGAGACGATGCAAAATGGTGTTTAGAAGGTGCTTAAGGTGACTTTAAAGAGAATGAGACGATGCAAAATGGTGTTTAGAAGGTGCTTAAAGTGACTTTAAAGAGAATGAGACGATGCAAAATGGTGTTTAGAAGGTGCTTAAAGTGACTTTAAAGAGAATGAGACGATGCAAAATGGTGTTTAGAAGGTGCTTAAGGTGACTTTAAAGAGAATGAGACGATGCAAAATGGTGTTTAGAAGGTGCTTAAAGTGACTTTAAAGAGAATGAGACGATGCAAAATGGTGTTTAGAAGGTGCTTAAAGTGACTTTAAAGAGAATGAGACGATGCAAAATGGTGTTTAGAAGGTGCTTAAAGTGACTTTAAAGAGAATGAGACGATGCAAAATGGTGTTTAGAAGGTGCTTAAAGTGACTTTAAAGAGAATGAGACGATGCAAAATGGTGTTTAGAAGGTGCTTAAGGTGACTTTAAAGAGAATGAGACGATGCAAAATGGTGTTTAGAAGGTGCTTAAAGTGACTTTAAAGAGAATGAGACGATGCAAAATGAGGTTTAGAAGGTGCTTAAGGTGACTTTAAAGAGAATGAGACGATGCAAAATGAGGTTTAGAAGGTGCTTAAAGTGACTTTAAAGAGAATGAGACGATGCAAAATGGTGTTTAGAAGGTGCTTAAGGTGACTTTAAAGAGAATGAGACGATGCAAAATGAGGTTTAGAAGGTGCTTAAAGTGACTTTAAAGAGAATGAGACGATGCAAAATGAGGTTTAGAAGGTGCTTAAAGTGACTTTAAAGAGAATGAGACGATGCAAAATGAGGTTTAGAAGGTGCTTAAAGTGACTTTAAAGAGAATGAGACGATGCAAAATGGTGTTTAGAAGGTGCTTAAAGTGACTTTAAAGAGAATGAGACGATGCAAAATGAGGTTTAGAAGGTGCTTAAGGTGACTTTAAAGAGAATGAGACGATGCAAAATGAGGTTTAGAAGGTGCTTAAAGTGACTTTAAAGAGAATGAGACGATGCAAAATGAGGTTTAGAAGGTGCTTAAAGTGACTTTAAAGAGAATGAGACGATGCAAAATGAGGTTTAGAAGGTGCTTAAAGTGACTTTAAAGAGAATGAGACGATGCAAAATGGTGTTTAGAAGGTGCTTAAAGTGACTTTAAAGAGAATGAGACGATGCAAAATGGTGTTTAGAAGGTGCTTAAAGTGACTTTAAAGAGAATGAGACGATGCAAAATGGTGTTTAGAAGGTGCTTAAAGTGACTTTAAAGAGAATGAGACGATACAAAATGGTGTTTAGAAGGTGCTTAAAGTGACTTTAAAGAGAATGAGACGATGCAAAATGAGGTTTAGAAGGTGCTTAAAGTGACTTTAAAGAGAATGAGACGATGCAAAATGGTGTTTAGAAGGTGCTTAAGGTGACTTTAAAGAGAATGAGACGATGCAAAATGGTGTTTAGAAGGTGCTTAAAGTGACTTTAAAGAGAATGAGACGATGCAAAATGGTGTTTAGAAGGTGCTTAAGGTGACTTTAAAGAGAATGAGACGATGCAAAATGAGGTTTAGAAGGTGCTTAAAGTGACTTTAAAGAGAATGAGACGATGCAAAATGGTGTTTAGAAGGTGCTTAAGGTGACTTTAAAGAGAATGAGACGATGCAAAATGAGGTTTAGAAGGTGCTTAAAGTGACTTTAAAGAGAATGAGACGATGCAAAATGGTGTTTAGAAGGTGCTTAAGGTGACTTTAAAGAGAATGAGACGATGCAAAATGAGGTTTAGAAGGTGCTTAAAGTGACTTTAAAGAGAATGAGACGATGCAAAATGGTGTTTAGAAGGTGCTTAAGGTGACTTTAAAGAGAATGAGACGATGCAAAATGAGGTTTAGAAGGTGCTTAAAGTGACTTTAAAGAGAATGAGACGATGCAAAATGAGGTTTAGAAGGTGCTTAAGGTGACTTTAAAGAGAATGAGACGATGCAAAATGAGGTTTAGAAGGTGCTTAAAGTGACTTTAAAGAGAATGAGACGATGCAAAATGGTGTTTAGAAGGTGCTTAAGGTGACTTTAAAGAGAATGAGACGATGCAAAATGAGGTTTAGAAGGTGCTTAAAGTGACTTTAAAGAGAATGAGACGATGCAAAATGAGGTTTAGAAGGTGCTTAAAGTGACTTTAAAGAGAATGAGACGATGCAAAATGGTGTTTAGAAGGTGCTTAAAGTGACTTTAAAGAGAATGAGACGATGCAAAATGGTGTTTAGAAGGTGCTTAAGGTGACTTTAAAGAGAATGAGACGATGCAAAATGAGGTTTAGAAGGTGCTTAAGGTGACTTTAAAGAGAATGAGACGATGCAAAATGAGGTTTAGAAGGTGCTTAAAGTGACTTTAAAGAGAATGAGACGATGCAAAATGGTGTTTAGAAGGTGCTTAAAGTGACTTTAAAGAGAATGAGACGATGCAAAATGAGGTTTAGAAGGTGCTTAAGGTGACTTTAAAGAGAATAAGACGATGCAAAATGAGGTTTAGAAGGTGCTTAAAGTGACTTTAAAGAGAATGAGACGATGCAAAATGGTGTTTAGAAGGTGCTTAAGGTGACTTTAAAGAGAATGAGACGATGCAAAATGAGGTTTAGAAGGTGCTTAAAGTGACTTTAAAGAGAATGAGACGATGCAAAATGGTGTTTAGAAGGTGCTTAAAGTGACTTTAAAGAGAATGAGACGATGCAAAATGGTGTTTAGAAGGTGCTTAAAGTGACTTTAAAGAGAATGAGACGATGCAAAATGAGGTTTAGAAGGTGCTTAAAGTGACTTTAAAGAGAATGAGACGATGCAAAATGGTGTTTAGAAGGTGCTTAAGGTGACTTTAAAGAGAATGAGACGATGCAAAATGGTGTTTAGAAGGTGCTTAAAGTGACTTTAAAGAGAATGAGACGATGCAAAATGGTGTTTAGAAGGTGCTTAAGGTGACTTTAAAGAGAATGAGACGATGCAAAATGAGGTTTAGAAGGTGCTTAAGGTGACTTTAAAGAGAATGAGACGATGCAAAATGGTGTTTAGAAGGTGCTTAAGGTGACTTTAAAGAGAATGAGACGATGCAAAATGAGGTTTAGAAGGTGCTTAAAGTGACTTTAAAGAGAATGAGACGATGCAAAATGAGGTTTAGAAGGTGCTTAAGGTGACTTTAAAGAGAATGAGACGATGCAAAATGAGGTTTAGAAGGTGCTTAAAGTGACTTTAAAGAGAATGAGACGATGCAAAATGGTGTTTAGAAGGTGCTTAAGGTGACTTTAAAGAGAATGAGACGATGCAAAATGAGGTTTAGAAGGTGCTTAAAGTGACTTTAAAGAGAATGAGACGATGCAAAATGGTGTTTAGAAGGTGCTTAAGGTGACTTTAAAGAGAATGAGACGGTGCAAAATGAGGTTTAGAAGGTGCTTAAAGTGACTTTAAAGAGAATGAGACGATGCAAAATGGTGTTTAGAAGGTGCTTAAGGTGACTTTAAAGAGAATGAGACGATGCAAAATGGTGTTTAGAAGGTGCTTAAAGTGACTTTAAAGAGAATGAGACGATGCAAAATGGTGTTTAGAAGGTGCTTAAAGTGACTTTAAAGAGAATGAGACGATGCAAAATGGTGTTTAGAAGGTGCTTAAGGTGACTTTAAAGAGAATGAGACGATGCAAAATGAGGTTTAGAAGGTGCTTAAAGTGACTTTAAAGAGAATGAGACGATGCAAAATGGTGTTTAGAAGGTGCTTAAGGTGACTTTAAAGAGAATGAGACGATGCAAAATGGTGTTTAGAAGGTGCTTAAAGTGACTTTAAAGAGAATGAGACGATGCAAAATGAGGTTTAGAAGGTGCTTAAGGTGACTTTAAAGAGAATGAGACGATGCAAAATGAGGTTTAGAAGGTGCTTAAAGTGACTTTAAAGAGAATGAGACGATGCAAAATGGTGTTTAGAAGGTGCTTAAGGTGACTTTAAAGAGAATGAGACGATGCAAAATGAGGTTTAGAAGGTGCTTAAAGTGACTTTAAAGAGAATGAGACGATGCAAAATGAGGTTTAGAAGGTGCTTAAAGTGACTTTAAAGAGAATGAGACGATGCAAAATGAGGTTTAGAAGGTGCTTAAAGTGACTTTAAAGAGAATGAGACGATGCAAAATGAGGTTTAGAAGGTGCTTAAAGTGACTTTAAAGAGAATGAGACGATGCAAAATGGTGTTTAGAAGGTGCTTAAAGTGACTTTAAAGAGAATGAGACGATGCAAAATGAGGTTTAGAAGGTGCTTAAGGTGACTTTAAAGAGAATGAGACGATGCAAAATGAGGTTTAGAAGGTGCTTAAAGTGACTTTAAAGAGAATGAGACGATGCAAAATGAGGTTTAGAAGGTGCTTAAAGTGACTTTAAAGAGAATGAGACGATGCAAAATGAGGTTTAGAAGGTGCTTAAGGTGACTTTAAAGAGAATGAGACGATGCAAAATGGTGTTTAGAAGGTGCTTAAAGTGACTTTAAAGAGAATGAGACGATGCAAAATGGTGTTTAGAAGGTGCTTAAAGTGACTTTAAAGAGAATGAGACGATGCAAAATGGTGTTTAGAAGGTGCTTAAAGTGACTTTAAAGAGAATGAGACGATGCAAAATGGTGTTTAGAAGGTGCTTAAAGTGACTTTAAAGAGAATGAGACGATGCAAAATGGTGTTTAGAAGGTGCTTAAGGTGACTTTAAAGAGAATGAGACGATGCAAAATGGTGTTTAGAAGGTGCTTAAAGTGACTTTAAAGAGAATGAGACGATGCAAAATGAGGTTTAGAAGGTGCTTAAGGTGACTTTAAAGAGAATGAGACGATGCAAAATGAGGTTTAGAAGGTGCTTAAAGTGACTTTAAAGAGAATGAGACGATGCAAAATGGTGTTTAGAAGGTGCTTAAGGTGACTTTAAAGAGAATGAGACGATGCAAAATGAGGTTTAGAAGGTGCTTAAAGTGACTTTAAAGAGAATGAGACGATGCAAAATGAGGTTTAGAAGGTGCTTAAAGTGACTTTAAAGAGAATGAGACGATGCAAAATGAGGTTTAGAAGGTGCTTAAAGTGACTTTAAAGAGAATGAGACGATGCAAAATGGTGTTTAGAAGGTGCTTAAAGTGACTTTAAAGAGAATGAGACGATGCAAAATGAGGTTTAGAAGGTGCTTAAGGTGACTTTAAAGAGAATGAGACGATGCAAAATGAGGTTTAGAAGGTGCTTAAAGTGACTTTAAAGAGAATGAGACGATGCAAAATGAGGTTTAGAAGGTGCTTAAAGTGACTTTAAAGAGAATGAGACGATGCAAAATGAGGTTTAGAAGGTGCTTAAAGTGACTTTAAAGAGAATGAGACGATGCAAAATGGTGTTTAGAAGGTGCTTAAAGTGACTTTAAAGAGAATGAGACGATGCAAAATGGTGTTTAGAAGGTGCTTAAGGTGACTTTAAAGAGAATGAGACGATGCAAAATGAGGTTTAGAAGGTGCTTAAAGTGACTTTAAAGAGAATGAGACGATGCAAAATGGTGTTTAGAAGGTGCTTAAGGTGACTTTAAAGAGAATGAGACGATGCAAAATGAGGTTTAGAAGGTGCTTAAAGTGACTTTAAAGAGAATGAGACGATGCAAAATGAGGTTTAGAAGGTGCTTAAGGTGACTTTAAAGAGAATGAGACGATGCAAAATGAGGTTTAGAAGGTGCTTAAAGTGACTTTAAAGAGAATGAGACGATGCAAAATGGTGTTTAGAAGGTGCTTAAGGTGACTTTAAAGAGAATGAGACGATGCAAAATGAGGTTTAGAAGGTGCTTAAAGTGACTTTAAAGAGAATGAGACGATGCAAAATGGTGTTTAGAAGGTGCTTAAGGTGACTTTAAAGAGAATGAGACGATGCAAAATGAGGTTTAGAAGGTGCTTAAAGTGACTTTAAAGAGAATGAGACGATGCAAAATGGTGTTTAGAAGGTGCTTAAGGTGACTTTAAAGAGAATGAGACGATGCAAAATGAGGTTTAGAAGGTGCTTAAAGTGACTTTAAAGAGAATGAGACGATGCAAAATGAGGTTTAGAAGGTGCTTAAGGTGACTTTAAAGAGAATGAGACGATGCAAAATGAGGTTTAGAAGGTGCTTAAAGTGACTTTAAAGAGAATGAGACGATGCAAAATGGTGTTTAGAAGGTGCTTAAGGTGACTTTAAAGAGAATGAGACGATGCAAAATGGTGTTTAGAAGGTGCTTAAAGTGACTTTAAAGAGAATGAGACGATGCAAAATGGTGTTTAGAAGGTGCTTAAAGTGACTTTAAAGAGAATGAGACGATGCAAAATGGTGTTTAGAAGGTGCTTAAGGTGACTTTAAAGAGAATGAGACGATGCAAAATGGTGTTTAGAAGGTGCTTAAGGTGACTTTAAAGAGAATGAGACGATGCAAAATGAGGTTTAGAAGGTGCTTAAAGTGACTTTAAAGAGAATGAGACGATGCAAAATGGTGTTTAGAAGGTGCTTAAAGTGACTTTAAAGAGAATGAGACGATGCAAAATGAGGTTTAGAAGGTGCTTAAAGTGACTTTAAAGAGAATGAGACGATGCAAAATGGTGTTTAGAAGGTGCTTAAAGTGACTTTAAAGAGAATGAGACGATGCAAAATGGTGTTTAGAAGGTGCTTAAAGTGACTTTAAAGAGAATGAGACGATGCAAAATGAGGTTTAGAAGGTGCTTAAGGTGACTTTAAAGAGAATAAGACGATGCAAAATGAGGTTTAGAAGGTGCTTAAAGTGACTTTAAAGAGAATGAGACGATGCAAAATGAGGTTTAGAAGGTGCTTAAAGTGACTTTAAAGAGAATGAGACGATGCAAAATGAGGTTTAGAAGGTGCTTAAAGTGACTTTAAAGAGAATGAGACGATGCAAAATGGTGTTTAGAAGGTGCTTAAAGTGACTTTAAAGAGAATGAGACGATGCAAAATGGTGTTTAGAAGGTGCTTAAGGTGACTTTAAAGAGAATGAGACGATGCAAAATGGTGGTTAGAAGGTGCTTAAAGTGACTTTAAAGAGAATGAGACGATGCAAAATGAGGTTTAGAAGGTGCTTAAGGTGACTTTAAAGAGAATGAGACGATGCAAAATGAGGTTTAGAAGGTGCTTAAAGTGACTTTAAAGAGAATGAGACGATGCAAAATGGTGTTTAGAAGGTGCTTAAGGTGACTTTAAAGAGAATGAGACGATGCAAAATGAGGTTTAGAAGGTGCTTAAAGTGACTTTAAAGAGAATGAGACGATGCAAAATGGTGTTTAGAAGGTGCTTAAGGTGACTTTAAAGAGAATGAGACGATGCAAAATGAGGTTTAGAAGGTGCTTAAAGTGACTTTAAAGAGAATGAGACGATGCAAAATGGTGTTTAGAAGGTGCTTAAGGTGACTTTAAAGAGAATGAGACGATGCAAAATGAGGTTTAGAAGGTGCTTAAAGTGACTTTAAAGAGAATGAGACGATGCAAAATGGTCTTTAGAAGGTGCTCAAAGTGACTTTAAAGAGAATGAGACGATGCAAAATGGTGTTTAGAAGGTGCTTAAAGTGACTTTAAAGAGAATGAGACGATGCAAAATGGTGTTTAGAAGGTGCTTAAGGTGACTTTAAAGAGAATGAGACGATGCAAAATGAGGTTTAGAAGGTGCTTAAAGTGACTTTAAAGAGAATGAGACGATGCAAAATGAGGTTTAGAAGGTCCCTAGGAGCAATCTCTCCATACTAGGCACCCGCGAAATGAGCTCCAGATCGCAGGGTCGACGAATGTACTGACGAAAGGGTCGATGATGCCCGCTTCGTCGACCTTTTTGAGAGCCTGTCGGGGAAATAAAAAAAAAATGGGTGTGTACGTTGCCGTACACTTTCCCCCTCTTTTTTCTTGCCAGTGGTGGAGTACCTTCCTTACTACAACCACATATCATTCATCCATCCATCGCCATCGCCAACCATCGTTCTCGTCAGTCGATCGTCGATACTGGAGGAGGAATGATGTCCAATCCATGTCCGACGATCCAATCCATGATATTTATGTAAGGTTGCAGAAACTCCACAGAAGGAAAGGATCTGACAATTCTACACGGAATTGAACCATGAACGATTGGTATAGTAGCCGGCCACGATACATTGAAAGCTATCGCGCGCAGCACAATCAGATCGTATTTTATCCATACAGTATTTGCAAGCAAACGTTTGGTTCACTTTCATCATCCACTTCATTCACACTTTCGTTGACAGCCTTCGAAGCCTAGCACTGGCTGGGCTATTGTTGGGTATGCCGCACATGCATGCCTCAAGCGCTGGCCCGGACAGGCTTCCGCTGTGGGCAGGTAGGTTTTGTCAACCCCATTCTTTTATTAATCATTCCATTTTACACACGCTTTCGCAAGGGAGTGTGCGATTGCCTGCATTGTGGGTCTTAGATTTTGGCGTGGTGGTGCGGGTGATTGAACAAAAGCGGGAGGTATTTAATTCGTGCTTCTTTATTTTGATTTGTGGGTCTGTGGCGCCAAAGCGTATGACCGGCACAATCTAAGCAACTCGATTCTATGGGGATAGTTGTATCGGTAGAAAACCGATCACAATGGGGAATTCCCTCCGCGGGAATTACGAGTGTGTTAGCCGAATGGATATGTTTTCTTTCACGCACGAACTTAGTTGAGGTGGCGTTAAGTCGATGCATACAATGCCATCAATTTTATTGCACACTTTCATTGACAAATATGAAATCATTCCAAGCTGATGTTTTGAAATGTGCAATGATTTTTTAGGTAGAAAGAAGTCCGCTTGATTACTTTAAACTTTACGAAACGAAATTAAAAGATTTCAAAATTGCGGAAAAATTAAAATGGTGAATTATTGTTATGACTGTTTAATGACTCATATGTGGATTCACCGTTCCAAATTTATACGTATGCAATAAAAATAATAGACCAATTTTCTTACAGAAAAACCACTACGGAAGATAGTTGAGTAAAGCTAATATTAAAGTTAACATTTGTTATTCAAAAAAACTACAACAACACATTTTCAATTATTATAGAATTTAAGCCTTTCATATTTTAAATATCTGTCAGGTTTCAAATAGAAAGCTTGCCCCCGTTGGATTAACATAAACACATCACAACAGCTGATCAGCCGTACCATCAACGAATGAATACAACGGCGTGTTAGTGCACTTTTTTGCTTGAGGGATACCAAACCCGCAAAAGTATATGAATTGGGTGACAAATATGGATCAACGCGCAGAACAGAGAAGGCAACGTTTTGTGTTTCGATCGAATCGATCGACGATGAGGTGCCCACGTAAATCAATGGACCAGCGGGGTACAACGCAAGGGAAGTGGCGTTGGAAATGCAAGGAAAGAACTCCCAAACGTACAGACCGAGCACCTTTTGCGGTCACATTTTGTATGTATGGGAGTCACCAATACAACCAAAAGGAACTGGCCAAGCGCTTCGCCGACCAACAGCTCATCGTGAGTTATTTTGGGTGATCAATACACTAAAAACAACAAAGATCGAGTGATTTCGAGTGATTTTGAGCCGGTTTGAGTGGATTTCTCGCATTTTGTATGGCCGAATGTTCCTAGGGGTGCTTAAAGTGACTTTAAAGAGAATGAGACGATGCAAAATGGTGTTTAGAAGGTGCTCAAAGTGACTTTAAAGAGAATGAGACGATGCAAAATGAGGTTTAGAAGGTGCTTAAAGTGACTTTAAAGAGAATGACACGATGCAAAATGGTGTTTAGAAGGTGCTTAAGGTGACTTTAAAGAGAATGAGACGATGCAAAATGAGGTTTAGAAGGTGCTTAAAGTGACTTTAAAGAGAATGAGACGATGCAAAATGAGGTTTAGAAGGTGCTTAAAGTGACTTTAAAGAGAATGAGACGATGCAAAATGGTGTTTAGAAGGTGCTTAAAGTGACTTTAAAGAGAATGAGACGATGCAAAATGAGGTTTAGAAGGTGCTTAAAGTGACTTTAAAGAGAATGAGACGATGCAAAATGAGGTTTAGAAGGTGCTTAAAGTGACTTTAAAGAGAATGAGACGATGCAAAATGGTGTTTAGAAGGTGCTTAAGGTGACTTTAAAGAGAATGAGACGATGCAAAATGAGGTTTAGAAGGTGCTTAAAGTGACTTTAAAGAGAATGAGACGATGCAAAATGGTGTTTAGAAGGTGCTTAAAGTGACTTTAAAGAGAATGAGACGATGCAAAATGGTGTTTAGAAGGTGCTTAAAGTGACTTTAAAGAGAATGAGACGATGCAAAATGGTGTTTAGAAGGTGCTTAAGGTGACTTTAAAGAGAATGAGACGATGCAAAATGAGGTTTAGAAGGTGCTTAAAGTGACTTTAAAGAGAATGAGACGATGCAAAATGAGGTTTAGAAGGTGCTTAAGGTGACTTTAAAGAGAATGAGACGATGCAAAATGAGGTTTAGAAGGTGCTTAAAGTGACTTTAAAGAGAATGAGACGATGCAAAATGGTGTTTAGAAGGTGCTTAAGGTGACTTTAAAGAGAATGAGACGATGCAAAATGAGGTTTAGAAGGTGCTTAAAGTGACTTTAAAGAGAATGAGACGATGCAAAATGGTGTTTAGAAGGTGCTTAAGGTGACTTTAAAGAGAATGAGACGATGCAAAATGAGGTTTAGAAGGTGCTTAAAGTGACTTTAAAGAGAATGAGACGATGCAAAATGGTGTTTAGAAGGTGCTTAAGGTGACTTTAAAGAGAATGAGACGATGCAAAATGAGGTTTAGAAGGTGCTTAAAGTGACTTTAAAGAGAATGAGACGATGCAAAATGGTGTTTAGAAGGTGCTCAAAGTGACTTTAAAGAGAATGAGACGATGCAAAATGGTGTTTAGAAGGTGCTTAAAGTGACTTTAAAGAGAATGAGACGATGCAAAATGGTGTTTAGAAGGTGCTTAAGGTGACTTTAAAGAGAATGAGACGATGCAAAATGAGGTTTAGAAGGTGCTTAAAGTGACTTTAAAGAGAATGAGACGATGCAAAATGAGGTTTAGAAGGTGCTTAAAGTGACTTTAAAGAGAATGAGACGATGCAAAATGGTGTTTAGAAGGTGCTCAAAGTGACTTTAAAGAGAATGAGACGATGCAAAATGGTGTTTAGAAGGTGCTTAAAGTGACTTTAAAGAGAATGAGACGATGCAAAATGGTGTTTAGAAGGTGCTTAAGGTGACTTTAAAGAGAATGAGACGATGCAAAATGAGGTTTAGAAGGTGCTTAAAGTGACTTTAAAGAGAATGAGACGATGCAAAATGAGGTTTAGAAGGTGCTTAAAGTGACTTTAAAGAGAATGAGACGATGCAAAATGGTGTTTAGAAGGTGCTTAAAGTGACTTTAAAGAGAATGAGACGATGCAAAATGAGGTTTAGAAGGTGCTTAAAGTGACTTTAAAGAGAATGAGACGATGCAAAATGAGGTTTAGAAGGTGCTTAAGGTGACTTTAAAGAGAATGAGACGATGCAAAATGAGGTTTAGAAGGTGCTTAAAGTGACTTTAAAGAGAATGAGACGATGCAAAATGGTGTTTAGAAGGTGCTTAAAGTGACTTTAAAGAGAATGAGACGATGCAAAATGGTGTTTAGAAGGTGCTTAAGGTGACTTTAAAGAGAATGAGACGATGCAAAATGGTGTTTAGAAGGTGCTTAAAGTGACTTTAAAGAGAATGAGACGATGCAAAATGAGGTTTAGAAGGTGCTTAAAGTGACTTTAAAGAGAATGAGACGATGCAAAATGGTGTTTAGAAGGTGCTTAAAGTGACTTTAAAGAGAATGAGACGATGCAAAATGGTGTTTAGAAGGTGCTTAAAGTGACTTTAAAGAGAATGAGACGATGCAAAATGAGGTTTAGAAGGTGCTTAAGGTGACTTTAAAGAGAATGAGACGATGCAAAATGAGGTTTAGAAGGTGCTTAAGGTGACTTTAAAGAGAATGAGACGATGCAAAATGAGGTTTAGAAGGTGCTTAAAGTGACTTTAAAGAGAATGAGACGATGCAAAATGAGGTTTAGAAGGTGCTTAAAGTGACTTTAAAGAGAATGAGACGATGCAAAATGGTGTTTAGAAGGTGCTTAAAGTGACTTTAAAGAGAATGAGACGATGCAAAATGGTGTTTAGAAGGTGCTTAAAGTGACTTTAAAGAGAATGAGACGATGCAAAATGAGGTTTAGAAGGTGCTTAAAGTGACTTTAAAGAGAATGAGACGATGGAAAATGGTGTTTAGAAGGTGCTTAAAGTGACTTTAAAGAGAATGAGACGATGCAAAATGAGGTTTAGAAGGTGCTTAAAGTGACTTTAAAGAGAATGAGACGATGCAAAATGAGGTTTAGAAGGTGCTTAAAGTGACTTTAAAGAGAATGAGACGATGCAAAATGGTGTTTAGAAGGTGCTTAAGGTGACTTTAAAGAGAATGAGACGATGCAAAATGAGGTTTAGAAGGTGCTTAAAGTGACTTTAAAGAGAATGAGACGATGCAAAATGGTGTTTAGAAGGTGCTTAAGGTGACTTTAAAGAGAATGAGACGATGCAAAATGAGGTTTAGAAGGTGCTTAAAGTGACTTTAAAGAGAATGAGACGATGCAAAATGGTGTTTAGAAGGTGCTTAAGGTGACTTTAAAGAGAATGAGACGATGCAAAATGAGGTTTAGAAGGTGCTTAAAGTGACTTTAAAGAGAATGAGACGATGCAAAATGGTGTTTAGAAGGTGCTTAAGGTGACTTTAAAGAGAATGAGACGATGCAAAATGGTGTTTAGAAGGTGCTTAAAGTGACTTTAAAGAGAATGAGACGATGCAAAATGAGGTTTAGAAGGTGCTTAAAGTGACTTTAAAGAGAATGAGACGATGCAAAATGGTGTTTAGAAGGTGCTTAAGGTGACTTTAAAGAGAATGAGACGATGCAAAATGAGGTTTAGAAGGTGCTTAAAGTGACTTTAAAGAGAATGAGACGATGCAAAATGGTGTTTAGAAGGTGCTTAAAGTGACTTTAAAGAGAATGAGACTTGTAATTTGTAATTTGTAATTTTTATTGAAATTCAACGGACCATATTTGGCCCCCTTGAAGCGTTTAAGTTTAGTACAATACATAGCTTAATACTATTTACATCTAACGGGTGACCGGTTGCACCCCACGAATAGAAAACAAAAACGCGGATCTAGACATGTCAGGTTCAAAACGATCACAGACTGCATTAAATTCGCGGCACATAACAAGAAACGGGTCTGAGGATCCAAAACAGGTACGACGAACCTCAACGTCAAGTAGCGTTCTAGCACGGAGTGTTCTCGCAGGGACGTATAAACAGAGCCCCGAGAGAAGTTCCGGCGCGTCAATGAGATGGTCAAGTAGGCCCGCAACAAACAATCTCTGCGCGGTACAGTGACGTTGGCTGAGCGAGTCGAGGCCAAGTAACGCGCATCGTCCATTATAGTCGACCGGGACACTCCAGGAGCGTAAGGCCAGCCGCGTAGCCTTTCGCTGGATCGACTCGAGGCGCGCCTGTGGACGTGAGCCCGACGGCCACCATACCACAGAAGCGTACTCCACGACAGACCGTACTAACGAGCAGTACAGCATCTTTATGGAGGCGGGATCGTCGAGCTCGCGCGTAAGTTGCCTCAGCAGACCAATCAGCTGGTTGCCCTTCGCGACGACGTGTTCCAGGTGGTCGTGGAAGCTCAACTTTTCGTCAAGGAGCACTCCTAAGTCCCGAACACAGCTTTTCCGCTCCAGGACAGCGCCGTTCAGCGAGTACCCATGAACTAATGGTCTACGGCTTCTAGCAAACGAAATAACGGAGCATTTGTTGGCGCAAAGCTCGAGACCATTCAGGGTACACCACGACTGGAAGGTCAGCAACACGGCCTGGAGTTGGACCTGGTCGGCTTGGCTTCGGATCGGGAGGAACAGCTTCGCGTCGTCAGCATAGAGGAGGTGGCTGCCAGGGGGTAGAACAAGCGTGACGTCATTGATATACAATACAAAAAGAAGCGGCCCCAGGTTGCTTCCTTGCGGCACCCCCGAGGTGGCACTGATGCTGCGCGACGTGTGCGATGCACATCTGACGCAATATGAACGGTCGCTGAGGTAGGACCGCATCCAGGCCAACAGGCAGTTGGGCAGTCCCAGGACACGAAGCTTGGCGAGCAGCAGGGAGTGCTATCAAAAGCAGCTTTGATGTCCGTGTAGATAGCATCGACCTGGGAGCCGGCATCAATCGCTTTATGGCAGCTGCTGACAAACTCGACAAGGTTGGTAATTGTTGAGCGTTTTGGGGTGAACCCATGCTGAGCCGAGCTGACGTAGTTCGAAGCGGCGACAAGAAGCGGCTCATAGACGAGAAGCTCGAACACTTTGGCGCAGGCGCTTAGCGATGTGATGCCACGATAATTCGCGGCGTTGCTTTTGTCCCCTTTTTTGTGCACTGGGACCAGCCACGAAGCTTTCCAGGTCGCAGGGTAAATTCCCGACCGAAACGACTCGCGGAAAATTGCGACCAAGATTGGGGCCACGGCAGCAGCGCAGCGTTTCAGGATAAGCGACGGAATCCCATCAGGTCCAGGCGAAGTGGATGGCTTCAATCGCCTGATCCCTTTAGTCACGGACTCTACATCTACCGATGGCAGGTTCGGGGCCATGGCGTCCTGTGGTACGTTAACGAGCGCATCAACTATCCGACTATGGTCGTCAATGTCCGGAAGGAACGTGTCAGCGAAGCGCTCTGCGAAAATGTCACAAACAGCAGACGGGGTGTTGCCACTCCGTCCGTTGTAGCTGACACATCCAGGAAAACCGGTGGATTTCCGTCTAGCATTCACGAAATTCCAGAGAGCACGAGGGTTTTGGCGTGAACGCGTGCCTAGGCGCCGTACGTAACCTTGATAGCGGAATTTATTGTATCGTCGATGTAGAGTGTGAGCAACGTTGAAATTACCTCGCGACGTTTGGCAACCTCGGGATCGATATATGCGATAGGCGGCAGCCCTGGCCGTCTTCAACCTTTGCAGAGTCCGGTCACTCCAGGGAGGACCACGTTTCGGGCGCTTTAACGGCGTGCATACGTTAAGCACGGACACCATAAATGAGGCAAATCCATCGACAGCGAGGTCAAGCGAAGGATAGTTCGAGCACTCGAAGTTGGCCGCAAACGAAGAGATGAGCGCAGAGAGCTTGCCCACGTCAGTCCGCGCGTAATTGAGGCAAGGTGTTTGCACAGGAACAGCCAAGTCCGCACGAGGAACCGAGAACACCACCTCAAGCGGAGGATGATAGTCATCCACTGGGAGGAGAGGGGTACTGCAGGTGGTTACCGGCGAGCAGGCTGAGGCGACGACACTATTAGCAAAAATCAAATCAAGCACTCGCCCAGAAGTGTTGAAGCAGCAATTTAGTTGGAATAGTCCGCTACGGTGCATTCCATCGGCAAACTGAGCAGATAGTGCGGAACGCGTACGCGGCTCATAAAAAACAAACGGCACATCCGGATCAGGCTGAGCAATAATCCAAGAAATCGCTGGCTGGTTAAAATCCCCAAGGAGAATGATCCCGTCTCCAGGGTGAAGAGTCGCACATAGTGTGCTGATGCAATCCTCGTATGCACGGAGCGTGGTAGCGTTAGCGGAGAGCCTAGGCGGGAGGTATCCCGCAACAATGAGCAGGCGAGTGTTTCCCAGGTGAATGATAGCACATGTGAGCTCTAACGACGGCTGCCTCGAAGGGAATTCCCGTGACGTCAGCAAGCGGGAGCACGCAATTAAAACTCCACCGCCGCGAGAGCAAGTACTGTTGACTGAGTCACGATCGCAACGGTACACCCGAAAGCTATCGTCAAAAAATAGCGAAGAAGGCAGACTGGGATCAAGCCAGGTTTCGGTCAGCACCACCACATCGAAGTCAGACTCGGACACAGCTAAACGGAGCTCATCAGCCTTCGTGCGCAGACCGCGCACGTTTTGGTAATAGATCGATAAACGGGTATTCGATGCGCGGCGGGGTGTAGTAGTCCGAGTAGTCGAGTCACTGTGGTTGATGTAACGGGAAGCCCGGCGCGTAGTGTCAAGCGGTGCAGGACGGGAGCTCTGACGGGAAGATCGCTCCGAAAGTAGTGCGTTACTACAGAAAAAAGTTGTCCAGAGAAGTCTGATGCAACTTTCTCATCGCATCATTACGCATCACAGTGTTTCTGATCTGCGATGGGCCTTCAACAAGCGTCACATTTGGAGCCTCGGATGTATCGTTCATGGTGCCGTTGCTGAATTGAACAGAAATGTGTGTTGGAGTGTTCGTGATGGATGGTGGCTCAAGTGATGAACGACGACGTTCAGTGGTAAACGGTGACGACGAGTGGTGGGGTTCATGATCATGCGATCGAGCCCGTGGGCTATCGCGATAGCGGGATCTCATCGACTGGATGAACTCCCGGACACCAACGTCGGCGGGCCAGGTCGAGGGAGTGAGAGCCTTGTCCCGGAGGCTCGCAGGGACTCTCACTTTGAAGGACAGCCAGCTCATACTGTCCACTCTGGCCCCTTTTTTCAGCAGGCAAAAGGCCACGACATCTTCGGTAGCCAGACGACGCTTCACCGAGGCAACGACATCATCGGTGGTAACGGCCGTGGAAATGTTCGAGAGCCGTATCCAGATCCGATCAGTTCGAGACTCGGGAACAGCGGCGCGCAGCGGAGAGAGAATAGTGTCAGTGCCTGTAATCTCATCCGTTAGCGGTGGTGGTGCCGGGCCGCTGGATGAGTTAGTGATATCGTTCGTGATTTGTTTGACAACATCAGACGAATCGACGCCATCATTGTTTACTGTTATGACGCCGTCCGGTAACGCGGGCTCCATAATGACACGCCTGCGTTTACCAGCCGGGAAAGGTTGCGAGCCAGAATTGCGCGTTCGCGGCACGTTGGTGGGATGCAAATGTGCAAAGCCACTTCGGATCTCAGCAACCAACGGATCCATAAGCTTTCCCATTGCTGCCACGGTCGAACTGAGCGCGGTCTGGAAGCCGACTTGGAAGCCCATCTCTTTCACTGCACGACTTCGCGGATTTTTCAGGATGGTGGTGCAGCCGTTGCAGCTCCAATGAAGGTCAACATGAACCTTAACCGCGTCAATCAACGTGACAGGAAGCTTGCAGCAACCGCGATGGAACGAAGCTTCACAAAAAGCACAAACCATAGTACAGTCGGCAGCGTCGATCAGTTCAGCACACGAAAAACAAATAGCGGCCATCGCGAATTTGGGTGGGATACGCGGCGTAAGGACTCGACCGGGGAAATTAACGGTAATAGGACGGTAATAGTGCGGTGAAAGGACGAAACTTCAGCGAAACGACTAAAAGAAGACGCTTAGCGAGCGATAAAGTCGAACAGTAAAATAATCCAAACACAAAACGCAGTGAAAATTAACGAATTATGTTGAAGCACGGTGATTCAGCATCCGAACGAGACAGACGTCAACTGTCAAACGAGACGATGCAAAATGGTGTTTAGAAGGTGCTTAAAGTGACTTTAAAGAGAATGAGACGATGCAAAATGGTGTTTAGAAGGTGCTTAAGGTGACTTTAAAGAGAATGAGACGATGCAAAATGGTGTTTAGAAGGTGCTTAAAGTGACTTTAAAGAGAATGAGACGATGCAAAATGAGGTTTAAAAGGTGCTTAAAGTGACTTTAAAGAGAATGAGACGATGCAAAATGAGGTTTAGAAGGTGCTTAAAGTGACTTTAAAGAGAATGAGACGATGCAAAATGAGGTTTAGAAGGTGCTTAAAGTGACTTTAAAGAGAATGAGACGATGCAAAATGGTGTTTAGAAGGTGCTTAAAGTGACTTTAAAGAGAATGAGACGATGCAAAATGGTGTTTAGAAGGTGCTTAAAGTGACTTTAAAGAGAATGAGACGATGCAAAATGAGGTTTAGAAGGTGCTTAAAGTGACTTTAAAGAGAATGAGACGATGCAAAATGGTGTTTAGAAGGTGCTTAAAGTGACTTTAAAGAGAATGAGACGATGCAAAATGAGGTTTAGAAGGTGCTTAAAGTGACTTTAAAGAGAATGAGACGATGCAAAATGAGGTTTAGAAGGTGCTTAAAGTGACTTTAAAGAGAATGAGACGATGCAAAATGAGGTTTAGAAGGTGCTTAAGGTGACTTTAAAGAGAATGAGACGATGCAAAATGAGGTTTAGAAGGTGCTTAAAGTGACTTTAAAGAGAATGAGACGATGCAAAATGGTGTTTAGAAGGTGCTTAAGGTGACTTTAAAGAGAATGAGACGATGCAAAATGGTGTTTAGAAGGTGCTTAAGGTGACTTTAAAGAGAATGAGACGATGCAAAATGAGGTTTAGAAGGTGCTTAAAGTGACTTTAAAGAGAATGAGACGATGCAAAATGGTGTTCAGAAGGTGCTTAAGGTGACTTTAAAGAGAATGAGACGATGCAAAATGAGGTTTAGAAGGTGCTTAAAGTGACTTTAAAGAGAATGAGACGATGCAAAATGGTGTTTAGAAGGTGCTTAAGGTGACTTTAAAGAGAATGAGACGATGCAAAATGAGGTTTAGAAGGTGCTTAAAGTGACTTTAAAGAGAATGAGACGATGCAAAATGAGGTTTAGAAGGTGCTTAAAGTGACTTTAAAGAGAATGAGACGATGCAAAATGAGGTTTAGAAGGTGCTTAAAGTGACTTTAAAGAGAATGAGACGATGCAAAATGAGGTTTAGAAGGTGCTTAAAGTGACTTTAAAGAGAATGAGACGATGCAAAATGGTGTTTAGAAGGTGCTTAAGGTGACTTTAAAGAGAATGAGACGATGCAAAATGAGGTTTAGAAGGTGCTTAAGGTGACTTTAAAGAGAATGAGACGATGCAAAATGAGGTTTAGAAGGTGCTTAAGGTGACTTTAAAGAGAATGAGACGATGCAAAATGAGGTTTAGAAGGTGCTTAAAGTGACTTTAAAGAGAATGAGACGATGCAAAATGAGGTTTAGAAGGTGCTTAAAGTGACTTTAAAGAGAATGAGACGATGCAAAATGGTGTTTAGAAGGTGCTTAAAGTGACTTTAAAGAGAATGAGACGATGCAAAATGAGGTTTAGAAGGTGCTTAAAGTGACTTTAAAGAGAATGAGACGATGCAAAATGAGGTTTAGAAGGTGCTTAAAGTGACTTTAAAGAGAATGAGACGATGCAAAATGAGGTTTAGAAGGTGCTTAAAGTGACTTTAAAGAGAATGAGACGATGCAAAATGGTGTTTAGAAGGTGCTTAAAGTGACTTTAAAGAGAATGAGACGATGCAAAATGGTGTTTAGAAGGTGCTTAAAGTGACTTTAAAGAGAATGAGACGATGCAAAATGAGGTTTAGAAGGTGCTTAAAGTGACTTTAAAGAGAATGAGACGATGCAAAATGGTGTTTAGAAGGTGCTTAAGGTGACTTTAAAGAGAATGAGACGATGCAAAATGAGGTTTAGAAGGTGCTTAAAGTGACTTTAAAGAGAATGAGACGATGCAAAATGGTGTTTAGAAGGTGCTTAAAGTGACTTTAAAGAGAATGAGACGATGCAAAATGGTGTTTAGAAGGTGCTTAAAGTGACTTTAAAGAGAATGAGACGATGCAAAATGAGGTTTAGAAGGTGCTTAAAGTGACTTTAAAGAGAATGAGACGATGCAAAATGGTGTTTAGAAGGTGCTTAAGGTGACTTTAAAGAGAATGAGACGATGCAAAATGAGGTTTAGAAGGTGCTTAAAGTGACTTTAAAGAGAATGAGACGATGCAAAATGGTGTTTAGAAGGTGCTTAAGGTGATTTTAAAGAGAATGAGACGATGCAAAATGAGGTTTAGAAGGTGCTTAAAGTGACTTTAAAGAGAATGAGACGATGCAAAATGAGGTTTAGAAGGTGCTTAAAGTGACTTTAAAGAGAATGAGACGATGCAAAATGGTGTTTAGAAGGTGCTTAAGGTGACTTTAAAGAGAATGAGACGATGCAAAATGAGGTTTAGAAGGTGCTTAAAGTGACTTTAAAGAGAATGAGACGATGCAAAATGGTGTTTAGAAGGTGCTTAAAGTGACTTTAAAGAGAATGAGACGATGCAAAATGAGGTTTAGAAGGTGCTCAAAGTGACTTTAAAGAGAATGAGACGATGCAAAATGGTGTTTAGAAGGTGCTTAAAGTGACTTTAAAGAGAATGAGACGATGCAAAATGAGGTTTAGAAGGTGCTTAAAGTCACTTTAAGAGAATGAGACGATGCAAAATGAGGTTTAGAAGGTGCTTAAGGTGACTTTAAAGAGAATGAGACGATGCAAAATGAGGTTTAGAAGGTGCTTAAAGTGACTTTAAAGAGAATGAGACGATGCAAAATGGTGTTTAGAAGGTGCTTAAGGTGACTTTAAAGAGAATGAGACGATGCAAAATGAGGTTTAGAAGGTGCTTAAAGTGACTTTAAAGAGAATGAGACGATGCAAAATGGTGTTTAGAAGGTGCTTAAGGTGACTTTAAAGAGAATGAGACGATGCAAAATGGTGTTTAGAAGGTGCTTAAGGTGACTTTAAAGAGAATGAGACGATGCAAAATGAGGTTTAGAAGGTGCTTAAGGTGACTTTAAAGAGAATGAGACGATGCAAAATGGTGTTTAGAAGGTGCTTAAAGTGACTTTAAAGAGAATGAGACGATGCAAAATGAGGTTTAGAAGGTGCTTAAAGTGACTTTAAAGAGAATGAGACGATGCAAAATGAGGTTTAGAAGGTGCTTAAAGTGACTTTAAAGAGAATGAGACGATGCAAAATGAGGTTTAGAAGGTGCTTAAAGTGACTTTAAAGAGAATGAGACGATGCAAAATGGTGTTTAGAAGGTGCTTAAAGTGACTTTAAAGAGAATGAGACGATGCAAAATGAGGTTTAGAAGGTGCTTAAAGTGACTTTAAAGAGAATGAGACGATGCAAAATGAGGTTTAGAAGGTGCTTAAAGTGACTTTAAAGAGAATGAGACGATGCAAAATGAGGTTTAGAAGGTGCTTAAGGTGACTTTAAAGAGAATGAGACGATGCAAAATGAGGTTTAGAAGGTGCTTAAAGTGACTTTAAAGAGAATGAGACGATGCAAAATGAGGTTTAGAAGGTGCTTAAAGTGACTTTAAAGAGAATGAGACGATGCAAAATGGTGTTTAGAAGGTGCTTAAGGTGACTTTAAAGAGAATGAGACGATGCAAAATGAGGTTTAGAAGGTGCTTAAAGTGACTTTAAAGAGAATGAGACGATGCAAAATGAGGTTTAGAAGGTGCTTAAAGTGACTTTAAAGAGAATGAGACGATGCAAAATGGTGTTTAGAAGGTGCTTAAGGTGACTTTAAAGAGAATGAGACGATGCAAAATGAGGTTTAGAAGGTGCTTAAGGTGACTTTAAAGAGAATGAGACGATGCAAAATGAGGTTTAGAAGGTGCTTAAAGTGACTTTAAAGAGAATGAGACGATGCAAAATGGTGTTTAGAAGGTGCTTAAGGTGACTTTAAAGAGAATGAGACGATGCAAAATGGTGTTTAGAAGGTGCTTAAAGTGACTTTAAAGAGAATGAGACGATGCAAAATGAGGTTTAGAAGGTGCTTAAAGTGACTTTAAAGAGAATGAGACGATGCAAAATGGTGTTTAGAAGGTGCTTAAAGTGACTTTAAAGAGAATGAGACGATGCAAAATGGTGTTTAGAAGGTGCTTAAAGTGACTTTAAAGAGAATGAGACGATGCAAAATGGTGTTTAGAAGGTGCTTAAGGTGACTTTAAAGAGAATGAGACGATGCAAAATGAGGTTTAGAAGGTGCTTAAAGTGACTTTAAAGAGAATGAGACGATGCAAAATGGTGTTTAGAAGGTGCTTAAAGTGACTTTAAAGAGAATGAGACGATGCAAAATGGTGTTTAGAAGGTGCTTAAGGTGACTTTAAAGAGAATGAGACGATGCAAAATGAGGTTTAGAAGGTGCTTAAAGTGACTTTAAAGAGAATGAGACGATGCAAAATGGTGTTTAGAAGGTGCTTAAAGTGACTTTAAAGAGAATGAGACGATGCAAAATGGTGTTTAGAAGGTGCTTAAAGTGACTTTAAAGAGAATGAGACGATGCAAAATGAGGTTTAGAAGGTGCTTAAAGTGACTTTAAAGAGAATGAGACGATGCAAATTGAGGTTTAGAAGGTGCTTAAAGTGACTTTAAAGAGAATGAGACGATGCAAAATGAGGTTTAGAAGGTGCTTAAAGTGACTTTAAAGAGAATGAGACGATGCAAAATGAGGTTTAGAAGGTGCTTAAAGTGACTTTAAAGAGAATGAGACGATGCAAAATGAGGTTTAGAAGGTGCTTAAAGTGACTTTAAAGAGAATGAGACGATGCAAAATGAGGTTTAGAAGGTGCTTAAAGTGACTTTAAAGAGAATGAGACGATGCAAAATGAGGTTTAGAAGGTGCTTAAAGTGACTTTAAAGAGAATGAGACGATGCAAAATGAGGTTTAGAAGGTGCTTAAAGTGACTTTAAAGAGAATGAGACGATGCAAAATGAGGTTTAGAAGGTGCTTAAAGTGACTTTAAAGAGAATGAGACGATGCAAAATGAGGTTTAGAAGGTGCTTAAAGTGACTTTAAAGAGAATGAGACGATGCAAAATGGTGTTCAGAAGGTGCTTAAGGTGACTTTAAAGAGAATGAGACGATGCAAAATGAGGTTTAGAAGGTGCTTAAAGTGACTTTAAAGAGAATGAGACGATGCAAAATGGTGTTTAGAAGGTGCTTAAGGTGACTTTAAAGAGAATGAGACGATGCAAAATGAGGTTTAGAAGGTGCTTAAAGTGACTTTAAAGAGAATGAGACGATGCAAAATGAGGTTTAGAAGATGCTTAAAGTGACTTTAAAGAGAATGAGACGATGCAAAATGAGGTTTAGAAGGTGCTTAAGGTGACTTTAAAGAGAATGAGACGATGCAAAATGAGGTTTAGAAGGTGCTTAAAGTGACTTTAAAGAGAATGAGACGATGCAAAATGGTGTTTAGAAGGTGCTTAAGGTGACTTTAAAGAGAATGAGACGATGCAAAATGAGGTTTAGAAGGTGCTTAAAGTGACTTTAAAGAGAATGAGACGATGCAAAATGGTGTTTAGAAGGTGCTTAAGGTGACTTTAAAGAGAATAAGACGATGCAAAATGGTGTTTAGAAGGTGCTTAAGGTGACTTTAAAGAGAATGAGACGATGCAAAATGAGGTTTAGAAGGTGCTTAAAGTGACTTTAAAGAGAATGAGACGATGCAAAATGAGGTTTAGAAGGTGCTTAAAGTGACTTTAAAGAGAATGAGACGATGCAAAATGAGGTTTAGAAGGTGCTTAAAGCGACTTTAAAGAGAATGAGACGATGCAAAATGAGGTTTAGAAGGTGCTTAAAGTGACTTTAAAGAGAATGAGACGATGCAAAATGAGGTTTAGAAGGTGCTTAAAGTGACTTTAAAGAGAATGAGACGATGCAAAATGAGGTTTAGAAGGTGCTTAAAGTGACTTTAAAGAGAATGAGACGATGCAAAATGAGGTTTAGAAGGTGCTTAAAGTGACTTTAAAGAGAATGAGACGATGCAAAATGAGGTTTAGAAGGTGCTTAAAGTGACTTTAAAGAGAATGAGACGATGCAAAATGGTGTTTAGAAGGTGCTTAAAGTGACTTTAAAGAGAATGAGACGATGCAAAATGGTGTTTAGAAGGTGCTTAAGGTGACTTTAAAGAGAATGAGACGATGCAAAATGAGGTTTAGAAGGTGCTTAAAGTGACTTTAAAGAGAATGAGACGATGCAAAATGAGGTTTAGAAGGTGCTTAAAGTGACTTTAAAGAGAATGAGACGATGCAAAATGGTGTTCAGAAGGTGCTTAAGGTGACTTTAAAGAGAATGAGACGATGCAAAATGAGGTTTAGAAGGTGCTTAAAGTGACTTTAAAGAGAATGAGACGATGCAAAATGGTGTTTAGAAGGTGCTTAAGGTGACTTTAAAGAGAATGAGACGATGCAAAATGAGGTTTAGAAGGTGCTTAAAGTGACTTTAAAGAGAATGAGACGATGCAAAATGAGGTTTAGAAGGTGCTTAAAGTGACTTTAAAGAGAATGAGACGATGCAAAATGAGGTTTAGAAGGTGCTTAAAGTGACTTTAAAGAGAATGAGACGATGCAAAATGAGGTTTAGAAGGTGCTTAAAGTGACTTTAAAGAGAATGAGACGATGCAAAATGAGGTTTAGAAGGTGCTTAAAGTGACTTTAAAGAGAATGAGACGATGCAAAATGAGGTTTAGAAGGTGCTTAAAGTGACTTTAAAGAGAATGAGACGATGCAAAATGGTGTTTAGAAGGTGCTTAAGGTGACTTTAAAGAGAATGAGACGATGCAAAATGAGGTTTAGAAGGTGCTTAAAGTGACTTTAAAGAGAATGAGACGATGCAAAATGGTGTTTAGAAGGTGCTTAAAGTGACTTTAAAGAGAATGAGACGATGCAAAATGGTGTTTAGAAGGTGCTTAAAGTGACTTTAAAGAGAATGAGACGATGCAAAATGAGGTTTAGAAGGTGCTTAAAGTGACTTTAAAGAGAATGAGACGATGCAAAATGGTGTTTAGAAGGTGCTTAAGGTGACTTTAAAGAGAATGAGACGATGCAAAATGAGGTTTAGAAGGTGCTTAAAGTGACTTTAAAGAGAATGAGACGATGCAAAATGGTGTTTAGAAGGTGCTTAAGGTGACTTTAAAGAGAATGAGACGATGCAAAATGAGGTTTAGAAGGTGCTTAAAGTGACTTTAAAGAGAATGAGACGATGCAAAATGAGGTTTAGAAGGTGCTTAAAGTGACTTTAAAGAGAATGAGACGATGCAAAATGGTGTTTAGAAGGTGCTTAAGGTGACTTTAAAGAGAATGAGACGATGCAAAATGAGGTTTAGAAGGTGCTTAAAGTGACTTTAAAGAGAATGAGACGATGCAAAATGGTGTTTAGAAGGTGCTTAAGGTGACTTTAAAGAGAATGAGACGATGCAAAATGAGGTTTAGAAGGTGCTTAAGGTGACTTTAAAGAGAATGAGACGATGCAAAATGAGGTTTAGAAGGTGCTTAAAGTGACTTTAAAGAGAATGAGACGATGCAAAATGGTGTTTAGAAGGTGCTTAAGGTGACTTTAAAGAGAATGAGACGATGCAAAATGGTGTTTAGAAGGTGCTTAAAGTGACTTTAAAGAGAATGAGACGATGCAAAATGAGGTTTAGAAGGTGCTTAAAGTGACTTTAAAGAGAATGAGACGATGCAAAATGGTGTTTAGAAGGTGCTTAAAGTGACTTTAAAGAGAATGAGACGATGCAAAATGAGGTTTAGAAGGTGCTTAAAGTGACTTTAAAGAGAATGAGACGATGCAAAATGAGGTTTAGAAGATGCTTAAAGTGACTTTAAAGAGAATGAGACGATGCAAAATGAGGTTTAGAAGGTGCTTAAGGTGACTTTAAAGAGAATGAGACGATGCAAAATGAGGTTTAGAAGGTGCTTAAAGTGACTTTAAAGAGAATGAGACGATGCAAAATGGTGTTTAGAAGGTGCTTAAGGTGACTTTAAAGAGAATGAGACGATGCAAAATGAGGTTTAGAAGGTGCTTAAAGTGACTTTAAAGAGAATGAGACGATGCAAAATGGTGTTTAGAAGGTGCTTAAAGTGACTTTAAAGAGAATGAGACGATGCAAAATGGTGTTTAGAAGGTGCTTAAAGTGACTTTAAAGAGAATGAGACGATGCAAAATGGTGTTTAGAAGGTGCTTAAAGTGACTTTAAAGAGAATGAGACGATGCAAAATGAGGTTTAGAAGGTGCTTAAAGTGACTTTAAAGAGAATGAGACGATGCAAAATGGTGTTTAGAAGGTGCTTAAGGTGACTTTAAAGAGAATGAGACGATGCAAAATGAGGTTTAGAAGGTGCTTAAGGTGACTTTAAAGAGAATGAGACGATGCAAAATGAGGTTTAGAAGGTGCTTAAGGTGACTTTAAAGAGAATGAGACGATGCAAAATGAGGTTTAGAAGGTGCTTAAAGTGACTTTAAAGAGAATGAGACGATGCAAAATGAGGTTTAGAAGGTGCTTAAAGTGACTTTAAAGAGAATGAGACGATGCAAAATGGTGTTTAGAAGGTGCTTAAAGTGACTTTAAAGAGAATGAGACGATGCAAAATGAGGTTTAGAAGGTGCTTAAAGTGACTTTAAAGAGAATGAGACGATGCAAAATGGTGTTTAGAAGGTGCTTAAAGTGACTTTAAAGAGAATGAGACGATGCAAAATGGTGTTTAGAAGGTGCTTAAAGTGACTTTAAAGAGAATGAGACGATGCAAAATGAGGTTTAGAAGGTGCTTAAGGTGACTTTAAAGAGAATGAGACGATGCAAAATGAGGTTTAGAAGGTGCTTAAAGTGACTTTAAAGAGAATGAGACGATGCAAAATGGTGTTTAGAAGGTGCTTAAAGTGACTTGAAAGAGAATGAGACGATGCAAAATGGTGTTTAGAAGGTGCTTAAAGTGACTTTAAAGAGAATGAGACGATGCAAAATGAGGTTTAGAAGGTGCTTAAAGTGACTTTAAAGAGAATGAGACGATGCAAAATGAGTTTTAGAAGGTGCTTAAGGTGACTTTAAAGAGAATGAGACGATGCAAAATGAGGTTTAGAAGGTGCTTAAAGTGACTTTAAAGAGAATGAGACGATGCAAAATGAGGTTTAGAAGGTGCTTAAAGTGACTTTAAAGAGAATGAGACGATGCAAAATGAGGTTTAGAAGGTGCTTAAAGTGACTTTAAAGAGAATGAGACGATGCAAAATGAGGTTTAGAAGGTGCTTAAAGTGACTTTAAAGAGAATGAGACGATGCAAAATGAGGTTTAGAAGGTGCTTAAAGTGACTTTAAAGAGAATGAGACGATGCAAAATGGTGTTTAGAAGGTGCTTAAAGTGACTTTAAAGAGAATGAGACGATGCAAAATGAGGTTTAGAAGGTGCTTAAAGTGACTTTAAAGAGAATGAGACGATGCAAAATGAGGTTTAGAAGGTGCTTAAAGTGACTTTAAAGAGAACGAGACGATGCAAAATGAGGTTTAGAAGGTGCTTAAAGTGACTTTAAAGAGAATGAGACGATGCAAAATGAGGTTTAGAAGGTGCTTAAAGTGACTTTAAAGAGAATGAGACGATGCAAAATGGTGTTTAGAAGGTGCTTAAAGTGACTTTAAAGAGAATGAGACGATGCAAAATGAGGTTTAGAAGGTGCTTAAAGTGACTTTAAAGAGAATGAGACGATGCAAAATGAGGTTTAGAAGGTGCTTAAAGTGACTTTAAAGAGAATGAGACGATGCAAAATGGTGTTTAGAAGGTGCTTAAGGTGACTTTAAAGAGAATGAGACGATGCAAAATGGTGTTTAGAAGGTGCTTAAGGTGACTTTAAAGAGAATGAGACGATGCAAAATGGTGTTTAGAAGGTGCTTAAAGTGACTTTAAAGAGAATGAGACGATGCAAAATGAGGTTTAGAAGGTGCTTAAAGTGACTTTAAAGAGAATGAGACGATGCAAAATGAGGTTTAGAAGGTGCTTAAAGTGACTTTAAAGAGAATGAGACGATGCAAAATGGTGTTTAGAAGGTGCTTAAGGTGACTTTAAAGAGAATGAGACGATGCAAAATGAGGTTTAGAAGGTGCTTAAAGTGACTTTAAAGAGAATGAGACGATGCAAAATGGTGTTTAGAAGGTGCTTAAGGTGACTTTAAAGAGAATGAGACGATGCAAAATGAGGTTTAGAAGGTGCTTAAAGTGACTTTAAAGAGAATGAGACGATGCAAAATGAGGTTTAGAAGGTGCTTAAAGTGACTTTAAAGAGAATGAGACGATGCAAAATGGTGTTTAGAAGGTGCTTAAAGTGACTTTAAAGAGAATGAGACGATGCAAAATGGTGTTTAGAAGGTGCTTAAAGTGACTTTAAAGAGAATGAGACGATGCAAAATGGTGTTTAGAAGGTGCTTAAGGTGACTTTAAAGAGAATGAGACGATGCAAAATGAGGTTTAGAAGGTGCTTAAAGTGACTTTAAAGAGAATGAGACGATGCAAAATGAGGTTTAGAAGGTGCTTAAAGTGACTTTAAAGAGAATGAGACGATGCAAAATGGTGTTTAGAAGGTGCTTAAAGTGACTTTAAAGAGAATGAGACGATGCAAAATGAGGTTTAGAAGGTGCTTAAAGTGACTTTAAAGAGAATGAGACGATGCAAAATGAGGTTTAGAAGGTGCTTAAGGTGACTTTAAAGAGAATGAGACGATGCAAAATGGTGTTTAGAAGGTGCTTAAGGTGACTTTAAAGAGAATGAGACGATGCAAAATGAGGTTTAGAAGGTGCTTAAGGTGACTTTAAAGAGAATGAGACGATGCAAAATGAGGTTTAGAAGGTGCTTAAAGTGACTTTAAAGAGAATGAGACGATGCAAAATGGTGTTTAGAAGGTGCTTAAAGTGACTTTAAAGAGAATGTGACGATGCAAAATGGTGTTTAGAAGGTGCTTAAAGTGACTTTAAAGAGAATGAGACGATGCAAAATGAGGTTTAGAAGGTGCTTAAAGTGACTTTAAAGAGAATGAGACGATGCAAAATGAGGTTTAGAAGGTGCTTAAAGTGACTTTAAAGAGAATGAGACGATGCAAAATGAGGTTTAGAAGGTGCTTAAAGTGACTTTAAAGAGAATGAGACGATGCAAAATGAGGTTTAGAAGGTGCTTAAAGTGACTTTAAAGAGAATGAGACGATGCAAAATGGTGTTTAGAAGGTGCTTAAGGTGACTTTAAAGAGAATGAGACGATGCAAAATGAGGTTTAGAAGGTGCTTAAAGTGACTTTAAAGAGAATGAGACGATGCAAAATGGTGTTTAGAAGGTGCTTAAGGTGACTTTAAAGAGAATGAGACGATGCAAAATGAGGTTTAGAAGGTGCTTAAAATGACTTTAAAGAGAATGAGACGATGCAAAATGGTGTTTAGAAGGTGCTTAAGGTGACTTTAAAGAGAATGAGACGATGCAAAATGGTGTTTAGAAGGTGCTTAAAGTGACTTTAAAGAGAATGAGACGATGCAAAATGGTGTTTAGAAGGTGCTTAAAGTGACTTTAAAGAGAATGAGACGATGCAAAATGAGGTTTAGAAGGTGCTTAAGGTGACTTTAAAGAGAATGAGACGATGCAAAATGAGGTTTAGAAGGTGCTTAAAGTGACTTTAAAGAGAATGAGACGATGCAAAATGGTGTTTAGAAGGTGCTTAAGGTGACTTTAAAGAGAATGAGACGATGCAAAATGGTGTTTAGAAGGTGCTTAAGGTGACTTTAAAGAGAATGAGACGATGCAAAATGAGGTTTAGAAGGTGCTTAAAGTGACTTTAAAGAGAATGAGACGATGCAAAATGAGGTTTAGAAGGTGCTTAAAGTGACTTTAAAGAGAATGAGACGATGCAAAATGGTGTTTAGAAGGTGCTTAAGGTGACTTTAAAGAGAATGAGACGATGCAAAATGGTGTTTAGAAGGTGCTTAAGGTGACTTTAAAGAGAATGAGACGATGCAAAATGAGGTTTAGAAGGTGCTTAAGGTGACTTTAAAGAGAATGAGACGATGCAAAATGAGGTTTAGAAGGTGCTTAAAGTGACTTTAAAGAGAATGAGACGATGCAAAATGAGGTTTAGAAGGTGCTTAAAGTGACTTTAAAGAGAATGAGACGATGCAAAATGAGGTTTAGAAGGTGCTTAAAGTGACTTTAAAGAGAATGAGACGATGCAAAATGGTGTTTAGAAGGTGCTTAAAGTGACTTTAAAGAGAATGAGACGATGCAAAATGAGGTTTAGAAGGTGCTTAAGGTGACTTTAAAGAGAATGAGACGATGCAAAATGAGGTTTAGAAGGTGCTTAAAGTGACTTTAAAGAGAATGAGACGATGCAAAATGAGGTTTAGAAGGTGCTTAAAGTGACTTTAAAGAGAATGAGACGATGCAAAATGGTGTTTAGAAGGTGCTTAAGGTGACTTTAAAGAGAATGAGACGATGCAAAATGAGGTTTAGAAGGTGCTTAAAGTGACTTTAAAGAGAATGAGACGATGCAAAATGGTGTTTAGAAGGTGCTTAAGGTGACTTTAAAGAGAATGAGACGATGCAAAATGGTGTTTAGAAGGTGCTTAAAGTGACTTTAAAGAGAATGAGACGATGCAAAATGAGGTTTAGAAGGTGCTTAAAGTGACTTTAAAGAGAATGAGACGATGCAAATGGTGTTTAGAAGGTGCTTAAAGTGACTTTAAAGAGAATGAGACGATGCAAAATGGTGTTTAGAAGGTGCTTAAAGTGACTTTAAAGAGAATGAGACGATGCAAAATGGTGTTTAGAAGGTGCTTAAAGTGACTTTAAAGAGAATGAGACGATGCAAAATGAGGTTTAGAAGGTGCTTAAAGTGACTTTAAAGAGAATGAGACGATGCAAAATGAGGTTTAGAAGGTGCTTAAGGTGACTTTAAAGAGAATGAGACGATGCAAAATGAGGTTTAGAAGGTGCTTAAAGTGACTTTAAAGAGAATGAGACGATGCAAAATGAGGTTTAGAAGGTGCTTAAAGTGACTTTAAAGAGAATGAGACGATGCAAAATGAGGTTTAGAAGGTGCTTAAAGTGACTTTAAAGAGAATGAGACGATGCAAAATGGTGTTTAGAAGGTGCTTAAGGTGACTTTAAAGAGAATGAGACGATGCAAAATGAGGTTTAGAAGGTGCTTAAGTGACTTTAAAGAGAATGAGACGATGCAAAATGGTGTTTAGA
>NW_026689904.1:0-58896 GCF_943734765.1 Anopheles ziemanni | reverse complement strand
AGCACCTTCTAAACACCATTTTGCATCGTCTCATTCTCTTTAAAGTCACTTTAAGCACCTTCTAAACCTCATTTTGCATCGTCTCATTCTCTCTAACGTCACTTTAAGCACCTTCTACACACCATTGTGCATCGTCTCATTCTCTTTAAAGTCACTTTAAGCACCTTCTAAACACCATTTTGCATCGTCTCATTCTCTTTAAAGTCACTTTAAGCACCTTCTAAACCTCATTTTGCATCGTCTCATTCTCTTTAAAGTCACTTTAAGCACCTTCTAAACACCATTTTGCATCGTTTTATTCTCTTTAAAGTCACTTTAAGCACCTTCTAAACCTAATTTTGCATCGTCTCATTCTATCTAACGTCACTTTAAGCACCTTCTAAACACCATTTTGCATCGTCTCATTCTATTTAAAGTCACTTTAAGCACCTTCTAAACACCATTTTGCATCGTCTCATTCTCTTTAAAGTCACTTTAAGCACCTTCTAAACCTCATTTTGCATCGTCTCATTCTCTCTAACGTCACTTTAAGCACCTTTTAAACACCATTTTGCATCGTCTCATTCTCTTTAAAGTCACTTTAAGCACCTTCTAAACCTCATTTTGCATCGTCTCATTCTCTCTAACGTCACTTTAAGCACCTTCTAAACACCATTTTGCATCGTCTTATTCTCTTTAAGGTCACTTTAAGCACCTTCTAAACCTCATTTTGCATCGTCTCATTCTCTCTAACGTCACTTTAAGCACCTTCTAAACACCATTTTGCATCGTCTCATTCTCTTTAAAGTCACTTCAAGCACCTTCTAAACCTCATTTTGCATCGTCTCATTCTCTCTAACGTCACTTTAAGCACCTTCTAAACACCATTTTGCATCGTCTCATTCTCTTTAAAGTCACTTTAAGCACCTTCTAAACACCATTTTGCATCGTCTCATTCTCTTTAAAGTCACTTTAAGCACCTTCTAAACCTCATTTTGCATCGTCTCATTCTCTCTAACGTCACTTTAAGCACCTTCTAAACACCATTTTGCATCGTCTCATTCTCTTTAAAGTCACTTTAAGCACCTTCTAAACCTCATTTTGCATCGTCTCATTCTCTTTAAAGTCACTTTAAGCACCTTCTAAACACCATTTTGCATCGTCTCATTCTCTTTAAAGTCACTTTAAGCACCTTCTAAACTCATTTTGCATCGTCTCCTTCTCTCTAACGTCACTTTAAGCACCTTCTAAACACCATTTTGCATCGTCTCATTCTCTTTAAAGTCACTTTAAGCACCTTCTAAACACCATTTTGCATCGTCTCATTCTCTTTAAAGTCACTTTAAGCACCTTCTAAACCTCATTTTGCATCGTCTCATTCTCTTTAAAGTCACTTTAAGCACCTTCTAAACACCATTTTGCATCGTCTTATTCTCTTTAAAGTCACTTTAAGCACCTTCTAAACCTCATTTTGCATCGTCTCATTCTCTCTTACGTCACTTTAAGCACCTTCTAAACCTCATTTTGCATCGTCTCATTCTCTTTAAAGTCACTTTAAGCACCTTCTAAACCTCATTTTGCATCGTCTCATTCTCTCTAACGTCACTTTAAGCACCTTCTAAACACCATTTTGCATCGTCTCATTCTCTTTAAAGTCACTTCAAGCTCCTTCTAAACCTCATTTTGCATCGTCTCATTCTCTCTAACGTCACTTTAAGCACCTTCTAAACACCATTTTGCATCGTCTCATTCTCTTTAAAGTCACTTTAAGCACCTTCTAAACACCATTTTGCATCGTCTCATTCTCTTTAAAGTCACTTAAGCACCTTCTAAACCTCATTTTGCATCGTCTCATTCTCTCTAACGTCACTTTAAGCACCTTCTAAACACCATTTTGCATCGTCTCATTCTCTTTAAAGTCACTTTAAGCACCTTCTAAACCTCATTTTGCATCGTCTCATTCTCTTAAAGTGACTTTAAGCACCTTCTAAACACCATTTTGCATCGTCTCATTCTCTTAAAGTCACTTTAAGCACCTTCTAAACCTCATTTTGCATCGTCTCCTTCTCTCTAACGTCACTTTAAGCACCTTCTAAACACCATTTTGCATCGTCTCATTCTCTTTAAAGTCACTTTAAGCACCTTCTAAACACCATTTTGCATCGTCTCATTCTCTTTAAAGTCACTTTAAGCACCTTCTAAACCTCATTTTGCATCGTCTCATTCTCTTTAAAGTCACTTTAAGCACCTTCTAAACACCATTTTGCATCGTCTCATTCTCTTTAAAGTCACTTTAAGCACCTTCTAAACCTCATTTTGCATCGTCTCCTTCTGCCTAACGTCACTTTAAGCACCTTCTAAACACCATTTTGCATCGTCTCATTCTCTTTAAAGTCACTTTAAGCACCTTCTAAACCTCATTTTGCATCGTCTCATTCTCTTTAAAGTCACTTTAAGCACCTTCTAAACACCATTTTGCATCGTCTCATTCTCTTTAAAGTCACTTTAAGCACCTTCTAAACCTCATTTTGCATCGTCTCCTTCTCTCTAACGTCACTTTAAGCACCTTCTAAACACCATTTTGCATCGTCTCATTCTCTTTAAAGTCACTTTAAGCACCTTCTAAACACCATTTTGCATCGTCTCATTCTCTTTAAAGTCACTTTAAGCACCTTCTAAACCACCATTTTGCATCGTCTTATTCTCTTTAAAGTCACTTTAAGCACCTTCTAAACCTCATTTTGCATCGTCTCATTCTCTCTTACGTCACTTTAAGCACCTTCTAAACCTCATTTTGCATCGTCTCATTCTCTTTAAAGTCACTTTAAGCACCTTCTAAAAACCATTTTGCATCGTCACATTCTCTTTAAAGTCACTTTAAGCACCTTCTAAACCTCATTTTGCATCGTCTCATTCTCTTTAAAGTCACTTTAAGCACCTTCTAAACACCATTTTGCATCGTCTTATTCTCTTTAAAGTCACTTTTAAGCACCTTCTAAACCTCATTTTGCATCGTCTCATTCTCTCTAACGTCACTTTAAGCACCTTCTAAACCTCATTTTGCATCGTCTCATTCTCTTTAAAGTCACTTTAAGCACCTTCTAAACACCATTTTGCATCGTCTCATTCTCTTTAAAGTCACTTTAAGCACCTTCTAAACCTCATTTTGCATCGTCTCATTCTCTCTAACGTCACTTTAAGCACCTTCTAAACACCATTTTGCATCGTCTCATTCTCTTTAAAGTCACTTTAAGCACCTTCTAAACCTCATTTTGCATCGTCTCATTCTCTTTAAAGTCTCTTTAAGCACCTTCTAAACACCATTTTGCATCGTCTCATTCTCTTTAAAGTCACTTTAAGCACCTTCTAAACCTCATTTTGCATCGTCTCATTCTCTTTAAAGTCACTTTAAGCACCTTCTAAACACCATTTTGCATCGTCTCATTCTCTTTAAAGTCACTTTAAGCACCTTCTAAACCTCATTTTGCATCGTCTCATTCTCTTTTAAAGTCACTTTAAGCACCTTCTAAACCTCATTTTGCATCGTCTCATTCTCTTTAAAGTCACTTTAAGCACCTTCTAAACCTCATTTTGTATCGTCTCATTCTCTTTAAAGTCACTTTAAGCACCTTCTAAACACCATTTTGCATCGTCTCATTCTCTTTAAAGTCACTTTAAGCACCTTCTAAACACCATTTTGGATCGTCTCATTCTCTTTAAAGTCACTTTAAGCACCTTCTAAACCTCATTTTGCATCGTCTCATTCTCTTTAAAGTCACTTTAAGCACCTTCTAAACCTCATTTTGCATCGTCTCATTCTCTTTAAAGTCATTTTAAACACCTTCTAAACCTCATTTTGCATCGTCTCATTCTCTTTAAAGTCACTTTAAGCACCTTCTAAACCTCATTTTGCATAGTCTCATTCTCTTTAAAGTCACTTTAAGCACCTTCTAAACCTCATTTTGCATCGTCTCATTCTCTTTAAAGTCACTTTAAGCACCTTCTAAACACCATTTTGCATCGTCTCATTCTTTAAAGTCACTTTAAGCACCTTCTAAACCTCATTTTGCATCGTCTCATTCTCTTTAAAGTCACTTTAAGCACCTTCTAAACCTCATTTTGCATCGTCTCATTCTCTTTAAAGTCACTTTAAGCACCTTCTAAACACCATTTTGCATCGTCTCATTCTCTTTAAAGTCACTTTAAGCACCTTCTAAACCTCATTTTGCATCGTCTCATTCTTTCTAAAGTCACTTTAAGCACCTTCTAAACACCATTTTGCATCGTCTCATTCTCTTTAAAGTCACTTTAAGCACCTTCTAAACCTCATTTTGCATCGTCTCATTCTCTCTAACGTCACTTTAAGCACCTTCTACACACCATTGTGCATCGTCTCATTCTCTTTAAAGTCACTTTAAGCACCTTCTAAACACCATTTTGCATCGTCTCATTCTCTTTAAAGTCACTTTAAGCACCTTCTAAACCTCATTTTGCATCGCCTCATTCTCTTTCAAGTCACTTTAAGCACCTTCTAAACACCATTTTGCATCGTTTTATTCTCTTTAAAGTCACTTTAAGCACCTTCCTAAACCTCATTTTGCATCGTCTCATTCTTTCTAACGTCACTTTAAGCACCTTCTAAACACCATTTTGCATCGTCTCATTCTATTTAAAGTCACTTTAAGCACCTTCTAAACACCATTTTGCATCGTCTCATTCTCTTTAAAGTCACTTTAAGCACCTTCTAAACCTCATTTTGCATCGTCTCATTCTCTCTAACGTCACTTTAAGCACCTTCTAAACACCATTTTGCATCGTCTCATTCTCTTTAAAGTCACTTTAAGCACCTTGTTAACCTCATTTTGCATCGTCTCATTCTCTCTAACGTCACTTTAAGCACCTTCTAAACACCATTTTGCATCGTCTCATTCTCTATAAGGTCACTTTAAGCACCTTCTAAACCTCATTTTGCATCGTCTCATTCTCTCTAACGTCACTTTAAGCACCTTCTAAACACCATTTTGCATCGTCTCATTCTCTTTAAAGTCACTTCAAGCACCTTCTAAACCTCATTTTGCATCGTCTCATTCTCTCTAACGTCACTTTAAGCACCTTCTAAACACCATTTTGCATCGTCTCATTCTCTTTAAAGTCACTTTAAGCACCTTCTAAACACCATTTTGCATCGTCTCATTCTCTTTAAAGTCACTTTAAGCACCTTCTAAACCTCATTTTGCATCGTCTCATTCTCTCTAACGTCACTTTAAGCACCTTCTAAACACCATTTTGCATCGTCTCATTCTCTTTAAAGTCACTTTAAGCACCTTCTAAACCTCATTTTGCATCGTCTCATTCTCTTTAAAGTCACTTTAAGCACCTTCTAAACACCATTTTGCATCGTCTTATTCTCTTTAAAGTCACTTTAAGCACCTTCTAAACCTCATTTTGCATCGTCTCCTTCTCTCTAACGTCACTTTAAGCACCTTCTAAACACCATTTTGCATCGTCTCATTCTCTTTAAAGTCACTTTAAGCACCTTCTAAACACCATTTTGCATCGTCTCATTCTCTTTAAAGTCTCTTTAAGCACCTTCTAAACCTCATTTTGCATCGTCTCTTTCTCGCTAACGTCACTTTAAGCACCTTCTAAACACCATTTTGCATCGTCTCATTCTCTTTAAAGTCACTTTAAGCACCTTCTAAACCTCATTTTTGCATCGTCTCATTCTCTTTAAAGTCACTTTAAGCACCTTCTAAACACCATTTTGCATCGTCTTATTCTCTTTAAAGTCACTTTAAGCACCTTCTAAACCTCATTTTGCATCGTCTCATTCGTCTCTTACGTCACTTTAAGCACCTTCTAAACCTCATTTTGCATCGTCTCATTCTCTCTTACGTCACTTTAAGCACCTTCTAAACCTCATTTTGCATCGTCTCATTCTCTTTAAAGTCACTTTAAGCACCTTCTAAACACCATTTTGCATCGTCTCATTCTCTTTAAAGTCACTTTAAGCACCTTCTAAACCTCATTTTGCATCGTCTCATTCTCGCTAACGTCACTTTAAGCACCTTCTAAACTCCATTTTGCATCGTCTCATTCTCTTTAAAGTCACTTTAAGCACCTTCTAAACCTCATTTTGCATCGTCTCATTCTCTTTAAAGTCTCTTTAAGCACCTTCTAAACACCATTTTGCATCGTCTCATTCTCTTTAAAGTCACTTTAAGCACCTTCTAAACCTCATTTTGCATCGTCTCATTCTCTTTAAAGTCACTTTAAGCACCTTCTAAACACCATTTTGCATCGTCTCATTCTCTTTAAAGTCACTTTAAGCACCTTCTAAACCTCATTTTGCATCGTCTCATTCTCTTTAAAGTCACTTTAAGCACCTTCTAAACCTCATTTTGCATCGTCTCATTCTCTTTAAAGTCACTTTAAGCACCTTCTAAACCTCATTTTGCATCGTCTCATTCTCTTTAAAGTCACTTTAAGCACCTTCTAAACCTCATTTTGCATCGTCTCATTCTCTTTAAAGTCACTTTAAGCACCTTCTAAACACCATTTTGCATCGTCTCATTCTCTTTAAAGTCACTTTAAGCACCTTCTAAACACCATTTTGCATCGTCTCATTCTCTTTAAAGTCACTTTAAGCACCTTCTTAACCTCATTTTGCATCGTCTCATTCTCTTTAAAGTCACTTTAAGCACCTTCTAAACACCATTTTGCATCGTCTCATTCTCTTTAAAGTCACTTTAAGCACCTTCTAAACACCATTTTGCATCGTTTCATTCTCTTTAAAGTCACTTTAAGCACCTTCTAAACCTCATTTTGCATCGTCTCATTCTCTTTAAAGTCACTTTAAGCACCTTCTAAACACCATTTTGCAACGTCTCATTCTCTTTAAAGTCACTTTAAGCACCTTCTAAACACCATTTTGCATCGTCTCATTCTCTTTAAAGTCACTTTAAGCACCTTCTAAACACCATTTTGCATCGTCTCATTCTCTTTAAAGTCACTTTAAGCACCTTCTAAACCTCATTTTGCATCGTCTCATTCTCTTTAAAGTCACTTTAAGCACCTTCTTAACCTCATTTTGCATCGTCTCATTCTCTTTAAAGTCACTTTAAGCACCTTCTAAACCTCATTTTGCATCGTCTCATTCTCTTTAAAGTCACTTTAAGCACCTTCTTAACCTCATTTTGCATCGTCTCATTCTCTTTAAAGTCACTTTAAGCACCTTCTAAACACCATTTTCCATTTCCACCATTCTCATTCTCTTTAAAGTCACTTTAAGCACCTTCTAAACCTCATTTTGCATCGTCTCATTCTCTTTAAAGTCACTTTAAGCACCTTCTAAACCTCATTTTGCATCGTCTCATTCTCTTTAAAGTCACTTTAAGCACCTTCTTAACCTCATTTTGCATCGTCTCATTCTCTTTAAAGTCACTTTAAGCACGTTCTTAACCTCATTTTGCATCGTCTCATTCTCTTTAAAGTCACTTTAAGCACCTTCTAAACACCATTTTGCATCGTCTCATTCTCTTTAAAGTCACTTTAAGCACCTTCTAAACACCATTTTGCATCGTCTCATTCTCTTTAAAGTCACTTCAAGCACCTTCTAAACCTCATTTTGCATCATCTCATTCTCTTTAAAGTCACTTTAAGCACCTTCTAAACCTCATTTTGCATCGTCTCATTCTCTTTAAAGTCACTTTAAGCACCTTCTTAACCTCATTTTGCATCATTTTATTCTCTTTAAAGTCACTTTAAGCACCTTCTAAACACCATTTTGCATCGTCTCATTCTCTTTAAAGTCACTTTAAGCACCTTCTAAACACCATTTTGCATCGTCTCATTCTCTTTAAAGTCACTTTAAGCACCTTCTAAACACCATTTTGCATCGTCTCATTCTCTTTAAAGTCACTTTAAGCACCTTCTAAACACCATTTTGCATCGTCTCATTCTCTTTAAAGTCACTTTAAGCACCTTCTAAACCTCATTTTGCATCGTCTCATTCTCTTTAAAGTCACTTTAAGCACCTTCTAAACCTCATTTTGCATCGTCTCATTCTCTTTAAAGTCACTTTAAGCACCTTCTAAACCTCATTTTGCATCGTCTCATTCTCTTTAAAGTCACTTTAAGCACCTTCTAAACACCATTTTGCATCGTCTCATTCTCTTTAAAGTCACTTTAAGCACCTTCTAAACCTCATTTTGCATCGTCTCATTCTCTTTAAAGTCACTTTAAGCACCTTCTAAACCTCATTTTGCATCGTCTCATTCTCTTTAAAGTCACTTTAAGCACCTTCTAAACACCATTTTGCATCGTCTCATTCTCTTTAAAGTCACTTTAAGCACCTTCTTAACCTCATTTTGCATCGTCTCATTCTCTTTAAAGTCACTTTAAGCACCTTCTAAACACCATTTTGCATCGTCTCATTCTCTTTAAAGTCACTTTAAGCACCTTCTAAACACCATTTTGCATCGTCTCATTCTCTTTAAAGTCACTTTAAGCACCTTCTAAACCTCATTTTGCATCGTCTCATTCTCTTTAAAGTCACTTTAAGCACCTTCTAAACCTCGTTTTGCATCGTCTCATTCTCTTTAAAGTCACTTTAAGCACCTTCTAAACACCATTTTGCATCGTCTCATTCTCTTTAAAGTCACTTTAAGCACGTTCTTAACCTCATTTTGCATCGTCTCATTCTCTTTAAAGTCACTTTAAGCACGTTCTTAACCTCATTTTGCATCGTCTCATTCTCTTTAAAGTCACTTTAAGCACCTTCTAAACCTCATTTTGCATCGTCTCATTCTCTTTAAAGTCACTTTAAGCACCTTCTAAACCTCATTTTGCATCGTCTCATTCTCTTTAAAGTCACTTTAAGCACCTTCTAAACACCATTTTGCATCGTCTCATTCTCTTTAAAGTCACTTTAAGCACGTTCTAAACCTCATTTTGCATCGTCTCATTCTCTTTAAAGTCACTTTAAGCACCTTCTAAACACCATTTTGCATCGTCTCATTCTCTTTAAAGTCACTTTAAGCACCTTCTAAACCTCATTTTGCATCGTCTCATTCTCTTTAAAGTCACTTTAAGCACCTTCTAAACCTCATTTTGCATCGTCTCATTCTCTTTAAAGTCACTTTAAGCACCTTCTTAACCTCATTTTGCATCGTCTCATTCTCTTTAAAGTCACTTTAAGCACCTTCTAAACACCATTTTGCATCGTCTCATTCTCTTTAAAGTCACTTTAAGCACCTTCTAAACACCATTTTACATCGTCTCATTCTCTTTAAAGTCACTTTAAGCACCTTCTAAACCTCATTTTGCATCGTCTCATTCTCTTTAAAGTCACTTTAAGCACCTTCTAAACACCATTTTGCATCGTCTCATTCTCTTTAAAGTCACTTTAAGCACCTTCTAAACCTCATTTTGCATCGTCTCATTCTCTTTAAAGTCACTTTAAGCACCTTCTAAACCTCGTTTTGCATCGTCTCATTGTCTTTAAAGTCACTTTAAGCACCTTCTAAACCTCATTTTGCATCGTCTCATTCTCTTTAAAGTCACTTTAAGCACCTTCTAAACACCATTTTGCATCGTCTCATTCTCTTTAAAGTCACTTTAAGCACCTTCTAAACCTCATTTTGCATCGTCTCATTCTCTTTAAAGTCACTTTAAGCACCTTCTAAACACCATTTTGCATCGTCTCATTCTCTTTAAAGTCACTTTAAGCACCTTCTAAACACCATTTTGCATCGTCTCATTCTCTTTAAAGTCACTTTAAGCACCTTCTTAACCTCATTTTGCATCGTCTCATTCTCTTTAAAGTCACTTTAAGCACCTTCTAAACCACATTTTGCATCGTCTCATTCTCTTTAAAGTCACTTTAAGCACCTTCTAAACCTCATTTTGCATCGTCTCATTCTCTTTAAAGTCACTTTAAGCACCTTCTTAACCTCATTTTGCATCGTCTCATTCTCTTTAAAGTCACTTTAAGCACCTTCTAAACACCATTTTGCAACGTCTCATTCTCTTTAAAGTCACTTTAAGCACCTTCAAAACACCATTTTGCATCGTCTCATTCTCGTTAAAGTCACTTTAAGCACCTTCTAAACACCATTTTGCATCGTCTCATTCTCTTTAAAGTCACTTTAAGCACCTTCTAAACCTCATTTTGCATCGTCTCATTCTCTTTAAAGTCACTTTAAGCACCTTCTTAACCTCATTTTGCATCGTCTCATTCTCTTTAAAGTCACTTTAAGCACGTTCTTAACCTCATTTTGCATCGTCTCATTCTCTTTAAAGTCACTTTAAGCACGTTCTTAACCTCATTTTGCATCGTCTCATTCTCTTTAAAGTCACTTTAAGCACCTTCTAAACCTCATTTTGCATCGTCTCATTCTCGCTAACGTCACTTTAAGCACCTTCTAAACTCCATTTTGCATCGTCTCATTCTCTTTAAAGTCACTTTAAGCACCTTCTAAACCTCATTTTGCATCGTCTCATTCTCTTTAAAGTCTCTTTAAGCACCTTCTAAACACCATTTTGCATCGTCTCATTCTCTTTAAAGTTACTTTAAGCACCTTCTAAACCTCATTTTGCATCGTCTCATTCTCTTTAAAGTCACTTTAAGCACCTTCTAAACACCATTTTGCATCGTCTCATTCTCTTTAAAGTCACTTTAAGCACCTTCTAAACACCATTTTGCATCGTCTCATTCTCTTTAAAGTCACTTTAAGCACCTTCTAAACCTCATTTTGCATCGTCTCATTCTCTTTAAAGTCACTTTAAGCACCTTCTAAACACCATTTTGTATCGTCTCATTCTCTTTAAAGTCACTTTAAGCACCTTCTAAACACCATTTTGCATCGTCTCATTCTCTTTAAAGTCACTTTAAGCACCTTCTAAACACCATTTTTGCATCGTCTCATTCTCTTTAAAGTCACTTTAAGCACCTTCTAAACCTCATTTTGCATCGTCTCATTCTCTTTAAAGTCACTTTAAGCACCTTCTAAACCTCATTTTGCATCGTCTCATTCTCTTTAAAGTCACTTTAAGCACCTTCTAAACCTCATTTTGCATCGTCTCATTCTCTTTAAAGTCACTTTAAGCACCTTCTAAACCTCATTTTGCATCGTCTCATTCTCTTTAAAGTCACTTTAAGCACCTTCTAAACCTCATTTTGCATCGTCTCATTCTCTTTAAAGTCACTTTAAGCACCTTCTAAACCTCATTTTGCATCGTCTCATTCTCTTTAAAGTCACTTTAAGCACCTTCTAAACACCATTTTGCATCGTCTCATTCTCTTTAAAGTCACTTTAAGCACCTTCTAAACACCATTTTGCATCGTCTCATTCTCGTTTAAAGTCACTTTTAAGCACCTTCTAAACACCATTTTGCATCGTCTCATTCTCTTTAAAGTCACTTTAAGCACCTTCTAAACCTCATTTTGCATCGTCTCATTCTCTTTAAAGTCACTTTAAGCACCTTCTTAACCTCATTTTGCATCGTCTCATTCTCTTTAAAGTGACTTTAAGCACCTTCTAAACCTCATTTTGCATCGTCTCATTCTCTTTAAAGTCACTTTAAGCACCTTCTAAACACCATTTTGCATCGTCTCATTCTCTTTAAAGTCACTTTAAGCACCTTCTAAACACCATTTTGCATCGTCTCATTCTCTTTAAAGTCACTTTAAGCACCTTCTAAACACCATTTTGCATCGTCTCATTCTCTTTAAAGTCACTTTAAGCACCTTCTAAACCTCATTTTGCATCGTCTCATTCTCTTTAAAGTCACCTTAAGCACCTTCTAAACACCATTTTGCATCGTCTCATTCTCTTTAAAGTCACTTTAAGCACCTTCTAAACACCATTTTGCATCGTCTCATTCTCTTTAAAGTCACTTTAAGCACCTTCTTAACCTCATTTTGCATCGTCTCATTCTCTTTAAGTCACTTTAAGCACCTTCTTAACCTCATTTTGCATCGTCTCATTCTCTTTAAAGTCACTTTAAGCACGTTCTTAACCTCATTTTGCATCGTCTCATTCTCTTTAAAGTCACTTTAAGCACCTTCTAAACCTCATTTTGCATCGTCTCATTCTCGCTAACGTCACTTTAAGCACCTTCTAAACTCCATTTTGCATCGTCCTCATTCTCTTTAAAGTCACTTTAAGCACCTTCTAAACCTCATTTTGCATCGTCTCATTCTCTTTAAAGTCTCTTAAGCACCTTCTAAACACCATTTTGCATCGTCTCATTCTCTTTAAAGTCACTTTAAGCACCTTCTAAACCTCATTTTGCATCGTCTCATTCTCTTTAAAGTCACTTTAAGCACCTTCTAAACACCATTTTGCATCGTCTCATTCTCTTTAAAGTCACTTTAAGCACCTTCTAAACCTCATTTTGCATCGTCTCATTCTCTTTAAAGTCACTTTAAGCACCTTCTAAACCTCATTTTGCATCGTCTCATTCTCTTTAAAGTCACTTTAAGCACCTTCTAAACCTCATTTTGTATCGTCTCATTCTCTTTAAAGTCACTTTAAGCACCTTCTAAACACCATTTTGCATCGTCTCATTCTCTTTAAAGTCACTTTAAGCACCTTCTAAACACCATTTTGCATCGTCTCATTCTCTTTAAAGTCACTTTAAGCACCTTCTAAACCTCATTTTGCATCGTCTCATTCTCTTTAAAGTCACTTTAAGCACCTTCTAAACCTCATTTTGCATCGTCTCATTCTCTTTAAAGTCACTTTAAGCACCTTCTAAACACCATTTTGCATCGTCTCATTCTCGTTAAAGTCACTTTAAGCACCTTCTAAACACCATTTTGCATCGTCTCATTCTCTTTAAAGTCACTTTAAGCACCTTCTAAACCTCATTTTGCATCGTCTCATTCTCTTTAAAGTCACTTTAAGCACCTTCTTAACCTCATTTTGCATCGTCTCATTCTCTTTAAAGTCACTTTAAGCCTCTTCTTAACCTCATTTTGCATCATTTTATTCTCTTTAAAGTCACTTTAAGCACCTTCTAAACACCATTTTGCATCGTCTCATTCTCTTTAAAGTCACTTTAAGCACCTTCTAAACACCATTTTGCATCGTCTCATTCTCTTTAAAGTCACTTTAAGCACCTTCTAAACACCATTTTGCATCGTCTCATTCTCTTTAAAGTCACTTTAAGCACCTTCTAAACACCATTTTGCATCGTCTCATTCTCTTTAAAGTCACTTTAAGCACCTTCTTAACCTCATTTTGCATCGTCTCATTCTCCTTAAAATCACTTTAAGCACCTTCTAAACACCATTTTTGCATCGTCTCATTCTCTTTAAAGTCACTTTAAGCACCTTCTAAACACCATTTTGCATCGTCTCATTCTCTTTAAAGTCACTTTAAGCACCTTCTAAACCTCATTTTGCATCGTCTCATTCTCTTAAGGTGACTTTAAGCACCTTCTAAACCTCGTTTTGCATCGTCTCATTCTCTTTAAAGTCACTTTAAGCACCTTCTAAACACCATTTTTGCATCGTCTCATTCTCTTTAAAGTCACTTTAAGCACGTTCTTAACCTCATTTTGCATCGTCTCATTCTCTTTAAAGTCACTTTAAGCACCTTCTTAACCTCATTTTGCATCGTCTCATTCTCTTTAAAGTCACTTTAAGCACCTTCTAAACCTCATTTTGCATCGTCTCATTCTCTTTAAAGTCACTTTAAGCACCTTCTAAACCTCATTTTGCATCGTCTCATTCTCTTTAAAGTCACTTTAAGCACCTTCTAAACACCATTTTGCATCGTCTCATTCTCTTTAAAGTCACTTTAAGCACCTTCTAAACACCATTTTGCATCGTCTCATTCTCTTTTAAAGTCACTTTAAGCACCTTCTAAACCTCATTTTGCATCATCTCATTCTCTTTAAAGTCACTTTAAGCACCTTCTAAACACCATTTTGCATCGTCTCATTCTCTTTAAAGTCACTTTAAGCACCTTCTAAACCTCATTTTGCATCGTCTCATTCTCTTTAAAGTCACTTTAAGCACCTTCTAAACACCATTTTGCATCGTCTCATTCTCTTTAAAGTCACTTTAAGCACCTTCTAAACCTCATTTTGCATCGTCTCATTCTCTTTAAAGTCACTTTAAGCACCTTCTAAAACACCATTTTGCATCGTCTCATTCTCTTTAAAGTCACTTTAAGCACCTTCTAAACCTCATTTTGCATCGTCTCATTCTCTTTAAAGTCACTTTAAGCACCTTCTAAACACCATTTTGCATCGTCTCATTCTCTTTAAAGTCACTTTAAGCACCTTCTAAACCTCATTTTGCATCGTCTCATTCTCTTTAAAGTCACTTTAAGCACCTTCTAAACCTCGTTTTGCATCGTCTCATTGTCTTTAAAGTCACTTTAAGCACCTTCTAAACACCATTTTGCATCGTCTCATTCTCTTTAAAGTCACTTTAAGCACCTTCTAAACCTCATTTTGCATCGTCTCATTCTCTTTAAAGTCACTTTAAGCACCTTCTAAACCTCATTTTGCATCGTCTCATTCTCTTTAAATTCTCTTTAAGCACCTTCTAAACACCATTTTGCATCGTCTCATTCTCTTTAAAGTCACTTTAAGCACCTTCTAAACCTCATTTTGCATCGTCTCATTCTCTTTAAAGTCACTTTAAGCACCTTCTAAACCTCATTTTGCATCGTCTCATTCTCTTTAAAGTCACTTTAAGCACCTTCTAAACCTCATTTTGCATCGTCTCATTCTCTTTAAAGTCACTTTAAGCACCTTCTAAACCTCATTTTGCATCGTCTCATTCTCTTTAAAGTCACTTTAAGCACCTTCTAAACCTCATTTTGTATCGTCTCATCCTATATAATAATTTTCCTTCCGAGGGTCGACCATGGCCCAACAAACACGCGCGCGAAAAGTAACCCTTATTCGATCGATGCCTGATTCAATGTCGCTACTAATTCAAAATCAGAAAAATGGGCCTGTTAAGCAAAACCGACCCTTCTGTGCGTTGTTGTTGGAATTTTGTGTTGTTAGTGTTTGTAAGAGTGAGAGAAAGAAATAGGGAGAGGTAGAACGATAAAATGAGAGAGAAAGAGAGAGACATGCAGTAAAGATAGAAGTTTACATAGTGGGAAAAAGAGAGATAAAAATGGAAAGTATGACAAGGCGAGGCATAGGGATATGGATAGATATAGCCAGAGAGCCAGAGAGCCAGAGAGAGAGAGAGAGAGAGAGAGAGAGAGAGAGAGAGAGAGAGAGAGAGAGAGAGAGAGAGAGAGAGAGAGAGAGAGAGAGAGAGAGATAAATAGACAGAAAGAGAGATAATGAGAGAGAGAGAGAGAGAGAGAGAGAGAGAGAGAGAGAGAGAGAGAGAGAGAGAGAGAAATAGTCAGAGAGAGAGATAATGAGAGTGAGAGAGAAATAGTCAGAGAGAGCGATAATGAGAGAGAGAGAGAGAGAGAGAGAGAGAGAGAGAGAGAGAGATAATGAGAGAGAGAGACAGTGTGAATGCGATGGTAGATGTGGTTTGCAAAGTGAGAAAGAGTAGATGGGAGATGGGAGATGGGAGATGGGAGATGGAAAATGGGAGATGGAAAATGGGAGATGGGAGATGGAAGATGGGAGATGGAAGATGGGAGATGGTTGATGGGCGGTTCGTGGTGGTTGGTGAAAGGTTGCTCGTGGTTGGTGGGCAGTTGTTGGTCGTTGGTGTGCGGTTCGTGGCGGTTAGTGGGCGGTTGGTGGTGGTTGGTGGGCGGTTGGTTGTGGTTGATGGTGGTGGGTGGATGGTCATCAGTGGTGGTAGATGGGTGGTGGGAGGAGGGAGGTAGGAAATGGGCGGTGGAAGGTGAGAGGTGAGAGTTGGGTAAGTAAGGGACATACAGTGGTGAACAAAGAAAGAGAGGTATTGGGTGATAATGAGAGGGATGGGGAGAAAACGAGAAAGAAATAACAAGAGAGTGTGAGTGAGAGAGGAGAGGGAGGGAGAGCGAGAATGCGAGCGGCATAGGACGGTATGTCCGAGCTGTGCGAGCAGGTAGCTTTACCTTCCGCGAAACGAACTACGCAAGAGATGGGGGATAGTTCCTTCCGCGATACACAGAAGGTGAGGGATAGCAAGCGGCAGAGTGTGCCGGATGTCGAGCCGATACTGCGCCTTTCGTGAATCGTCACACACATGGAAGGGTTCTGCAACACGAACGAAAGAAAGAAGAAACCGGAAACGAGGGGAATAATGAGCCGCAGAATTTGCAGCGAATGGGCACGTATGATATGGAGAGAGAAGGATGTGCACCGGCAACACTGGCTTTTCGGTAAGCTCAGGCTGCGAGTAAGTGCTTTTGACTTCTTTGAATTGTTTTGTTCCTGTTTGAGTTGATTTGTGCTATTGGCCGAAACAATGCCCAATTTAAATCTCAATAATGTGGATTATCATGCGTAGCAGGAGTTACGAGACGTAAACAAATTTACACCCGTTTCCACTGAGGGTGGAAGCGCGCCCGCCTTCTGTGCCATGGCGCGATAAAAACGATGGAAACGCGAGTATCAAACGGTGGTACGCGGCGCGCATGATGACTGAATCTTGCTTGCCTACTGTTGAAATGCGGACGCGGTATGTTGGACGCAGTATTCAAAACATGCGCGACCGCTCACTTTTACAGATCTTGTGCAGAAATATACCGGCCGTCAGAATTGTACAAGGTCTATAAAAGTGAGAGGTCGCGTATGTTTTGAATACTGCGTCAGGAATTGCTCTCAATAAAGCTAGCGGGTGGAAAATTAGATGTTTTTGAATAGTGTCACAAATACTGCTTTGCATCCGTACAGTATCATCATTTAAAGAAGGTCAGTTTATTGATTATGCGGTAGTTTGACAGATTTTGCTATACCATGGAATGAGCAGACCTCTCGCTTCACAGACCTTGTGCGGCCGTCAAAATTTGCGTCCCTCCAACAGACCGCGTCCGCATTTCAACAGTAGGCAAGCGAGATTCAGTCATCATGCGCCGCGTACCACCGTTGGTACTCGCGTTCTTCCACCGTGACAGCGCGCCATTGCACAGAAGGCGGGCGCGCTTTCCACGCTAAGTGGAAACGGGTGTATAATACTCGCGCGAATGTCAGTTTTGCTGTCATTTTTTTTTTTTTCGTATCGACGCTTCTATTCGTGAGCCGATCCAAATTGAAAGCGCATTCAGTGTTGATTTGAATGTTTAACTGTAACAAATTACAGAGAGGTAATGTGTTCACCGAAATCTTTTGAACAAACATTAACATCATCACAAACAACTATTTTCCATTGGCTTGCAAGCAATACAAGGTTGCGCAAATTTTTGCAAATCTATTTGTCACTCGACGACCGAAACCACATTTGCGCAGATTTTGACAGTTTATTGACTATCTGACATTTTACCGTTTGCAAAGGTTGCAGTATACCCCGGTTGCATGTGCTGTGTGGCACAGAAAACTGGTACAATATGCTGTAATTCGGTTCAAGTCCCTGTCTTCGAAAAACCTTCTACTAACCGAGCTGTTCGATAGACGCGTTTGGTTTTTTGGTAGCATTTTGAGATATAACAGTGCTTTTGCATAAATATCGATGGGGGACTTCAATTAAAGGGAGACATCTTGCGCGTGAAGATCAGGCACTGGTCGAACAGAGAGAGGGGTCAGATTATTTCGTAATTTTTTATCCCGAAATTCGTGTTTGTATTTGAACCCACTTACCGCTCGGCAATTGTCAACACAATATACCTTCTGCGGAAAGACCTAGAAACTGTAACGGGGACGGCATGCAACCTTCAATGGGCCGGTAGGGGAGCCAGGGACTGCTGACGGGCCAGGTACCTGGCCTAAAAAACCTAGTCCTATATAATAATTTTCCTTCCGAGGGTCGACCATGGCCCAAACAAACACGCGCGCGAAAAGTATGCCTGATTCAATGTCGCTACTAATTCAAAATCAGAAAAATGGGCCTGTTAAGCAAAACCGACCCTTCTGTGCGTTGTTGTTGGAATTTTGTGTTGTTAGTGTTTGTAAGAGTGAGAGAAAGAAATAGGGAGAGGTAGAACGATAAAATGAGAGAGAAAGAGAGAGACATGCAGTAAAGATAGAAGTTTACATAGTGGGAAAAAGAGAGATAAAAATGGAAAGTATGACAAGGCGAGGCATAGGGATATGGATAGATATAGCCAGAGAGCCAGAGAGCCAGAGAGAGAGAGAGAGAGAGAGAGAGAGAGAGAGAGAGAGAGAGAGAGAGAGAGAGAGAGAGAGAGAGAGAGAGAGATAAATAGACAGAAAGAGAGATAATGAGAGAGAGAGAGAGAGAGAGAGAGAGAGAGAGAGAGAGAGAGAGAGAGAGAGAGAAATAGTCAGAGAGAGAGATAATGAGAGTGAGAGAGAAATAGTCAGAGAGAGCGATAATGAGAGAGAGAGAGAGAGAGAGAGAGAGAGAGAGAGAGAGATAATGAGAGAGAGAGACAGTGTGAATGCGATGGTAGATGTGGTTTGCAAAGTGAGAAAGAGTAGATGGGAGATGGGAGATGGGAGATGGGAGATGGAAAATGGGAGATGGAAAATGGGAGATGGGAGATGGAAGATGGGAGATGGAAGATGGGAGATGGTTGATGGGCGGTTCGTGGTGGTTGGTGAAAGGTTGCTCGTGGTTGGTGGGCAGTTGTTGGTCGTTGGTGTGCGGTTCGTGGCGGTTAGTGGGCGGTTGGTGGTGGTTGGTGGGCGGTTGGTTGTGGTTGATGGTGGTGGGTGGATGGTCATCAGTGGTGGTAGATGGGTGGTGGGAGGAGGGAGGTAGGAAATGGGCGGTGGAAGGTGAGAGGTGAGAGTTGGGTAAGTAAGGGACATACAGTGGTGAACAAAGAAAGAGAGGTATTGGGTGATAATGAGAGGGATGGGGAGAAAACGAGAAAGAAATAACAAGAGAGTGTGAGTGAGAGAGGAGAGGGAGGGAGAGCGAGAATGCGAGCGGCATAGGACGGTATGTCCGAGCTGTGCGAGCAGGTAGCTTTACCTTCCGCGAAACGAACTACGCAAGAGATGGGGGATAGTTCCTTCCGCGATACACAGAAGGTGAGGGATAGCAAGCGGCAGAGTGTGCCGGATGTCGAGCCGATACTGCGCCTTTCGTGAATCGTCACACACATGGAAGGGTTCTGCAACACGAACGAAAGAAAGAAGAAACCGGAAACGAGGGGAATAATGAGCCGCAGAATTTGCAGCGAATGGGCACGTATGATATGGAGAGAGAAGGATGTGCACCGGCAACACTGGCTTTTCGGTAAGCTCAGGCTGCGAGTAAGTGCTTTTGACTTCTTTGAATTGTTTTGTTCCTGTTTGAGTTGATTTGTGCTATTGGCCGAAACAATGCCCAATTTAAATCTCAATAATGTGGATTATCATGCGTAGCAGGAGTTACGAGACGTAAACAAATTTACACCCGTTTCCACTGAGGGTGGAAGCGCGCCCGCCTTCTGTGCCATGGCGCGATAAAACGATGGAAACGCGAGTATCAACGGTGGTACGCGGCGCATGATGACTGAATCTTGCTTGCCTACTGTTGAAATGCGGACGCGGTATGTTGGACGCAGTATTCAAAACATGCGCGACCGCTCACTTTTACAGATCTTGTGCAGAAATATACCGGCCGTCAGAATTGTACAAGGTCTATAAAAGTGAGAGGTCGCGTATGTTTTGAATACTGCGTCAGGAATTGCTCTCAATAAAGCTAGCGGGTGGAAAATTAGATGTTTTTGAATAGTGTCACAAATACTGCTTTGCATCCGTACAGTATCATCATTTAAAGAAGGTCAGTTTATTGATTATGCGGTAGTTTGACAGATTTTGCTATACCATGGAATGAGCAGACCTCTCGCTTCACAGACCTTGTGCGGCCGTCAAAATTTGCGTCCCTCCAACAGACCGCGTCCGCATTTCAACAGTAGGCAAGCGAGATTCAGTCATCATGCGCCGCGTACCACCGTTGGTACTCGCGTTTCCACCGTGACAGCGCGCCATTGCACAGAAGGCGGGCGCGCTTCCACGCTAAGTGGAAACGGGTGTATAATACTCGCGCGAATGTCAGTTTTGCTGTCATTTTTTTTTTTTTCGTATCGACGCTTCTATTCGTGAGCCGATCCAAATGAAAGCGCATTCAGTGTTGATTTGAATGTTTAACTGTAACAAATTACAGAGAGGTAATGTGTTCACCGAAATCTTTTGAACAAACATTAAACATCATCACAAACAACTATTTTCCATTGGCTTGCAAGCAATACCAGTTGCGCAAATTTTTGCAAATCTATTTGTCACTCGACGACCGAAACCACATTTGCGCAGATTTTGACAGTTTATTGACTATCTGACATTTTACCGTTTGCAAAGGTTGCAGTACCCGGTTGCATGTGCTGTGTGGCACAGAAACTGGTACAATATGCTGTAATTCGGTTCAAGTCCCTGTCTTCGAAAAACCTTCTACTAACCGAGCTGTTCGATAGACGCGTTTGGTTTTTTGGTAGCATTTTGAGATATAACAGTGCTTTTGCATAAATATCGATGGGGACTTCAATTAAAGGGAGACATCTTGCGCGTGAAGATCAGGCACTGGTCGAACAGAGAGAGGGTCAGATTATTTCGTAATTTTTTATCCCGAAATTCGTGTTTGTATTTGAACCCACTTACCGCTCGGCAATTGTCAACACAATATACCTTCTGCGGAAAGACCTAGAAACTGTAACGGGGACGGCATGCAACCTTCAATGGGCCGGTAGGGGAGCCAGGGACTGCTGACGGGCCAGGTACCTGGCCTAAAAAACCTAGTTCTCTTTAAAGTCACTTTAAGCACCTTCTAAACACCATTTTGCATCGTCTCATTCTCTTTAAAGTCACTTTAAGCACCTTCTAAACACCATTTTGCATCGTCTCATTCTCTTTAAAGTCACTTTAAGCACCTTCTAAACCTCATTTTGCATCGTCTCATTCTCTTTAAAGTCACTTTAAGCACCTTCTAAACCTCATTTTGCATCGTCTCATTCTCTTTAAAGTCACTTTAAGCACCTTCTAAACCTCATTTTGCATCGTCTCATTCTCTTTAAAGTCACTTTAAGCACCTTCTAAACCTCATTTTGCATCGTCTCATTCTCTTTAAAGTCACTTTAAGCACCTTCTAAACCTCATTTTGCATCGTCTCATTCTCTTTAAAGTCACTTTAAGCACCTTCTTAACCTCATTTTGCATCGTCTCATTCTCTTTAAAGTCACTTTAAGCACCTTCTAAACACCATTTTGCATCGTCTCATTCTCGTTAAAGTCACTTTAAGCACCTTCTAAACACCATTTTGCATCGTCTCATTCTCTTTAAAGTCACTTTAAGCACCTTCTAAACCTCATTTTGCATCGTCTCATTCTCTTTAAAGTCACTTTAAGCACCTTCTTAACCTCATTTCGCATCGTCTCATTCTCTTTAAAGTCACTTTAAGCACCTTCTAAACCTCATTTTGCATCGTCTCATTCTCTTTAAAGTCACTTTAAGCACCTTCTTAACCTCATTTTGCATCGTCTCATTCTCTTTAAAGTCACTTTAAGCACCTTCTAAACCTCATTTTGCATCGTCTCATTCTCTTTAAAGTCACTTTAAGCACCTTCTAAACACCATTTTGCATCGTCTCATTCTCTTTAAAGTCACTTTAAGCACCTTCTAAACACCATTTTGCATCGTCTCATTCTCTTTAAAGTCACTTTAAGCACCTTCTAAACACCATTTTGCATCGTCTCATTCTCTTTAAAGTCACTTTAAGCACCTTCTAAACCTCATTTTGCATCGTCTCATTCTCTTTAAAGTCACTTTAAGCACCTTCTAAACCTCATTTTGCATCGTCTCATTCTCTTTAAAGTCACTTTAAGCACCTTCTTAACCTCATTTTGCATCGTCTCATTCTCTTTAAAGTCACTTTAAGCACGTTCTTAACCTCATTTTGCATCGTCTCATTCTCTTTAAAGTCACTTTAAGCACCTTCTAAACACCATTTTGCATCGTCTCATTCTCTTTAAAGTCACTTTAAGCACCTTCTAAACACCATTTTGCATCGTCTCATTCTCTTTAAAGTCACTTTAAGCACCTTCTTAACCTCATTTTGCATCATCTCATTCTCTTTAAAGTCACTTTAAGCACCTTCTAAACCTCATTTTGCATCGTCTCATTCTCTTTAAAGTCACTTTAAGCCTCTTCTTAACCTCATTTTGCATCATTTTATTCTCTTTAAAGTCACTTTAAGCACCTTCTAAACACCATTTTGCATCGTCTCATTCTCTTTAAAGTCACTTTAAGCACCTTCTAAACACCATTTTGCATCGTCTCATTCTCTTTAAAGTCACTTTAAGCACCTTCTTAACCTCATTTTGCATCGTCTCATTCTCTTTAAAGTCACTTTAAGCACCTTCTAAACACCATTTTGCATCGTCTCATTCTCTTTAAAGTCACTTTAAGCACCTTCTAAACCTCATTTTGCATCGTCTCATTCTCTTTAAAGTCACTTTAAGCACCTTCTAAACACCATTTTGCATCGTCTCATTCTCTTTAAAGTCACTTTAAGCACGTTCTTAACCTCATTTTGCATCGTCTCATTCTCTTTAAAGTCACTTTAAGCACCTTCTAAACACCATTTTGCATCGTCTCATTCTCTTTAAAGTCACTTTAAGCACCTTCTAAACCTCATTTTGCATCGTCTCATTCTCTTTAAAGTCACTTTAAGCACCTTCTAAACACCATTTTGCATCGTCTCATTCTCTTTAAAGTCACTTTAAGCACCTTCTAAACCTCATTTTGCATCGTCTCATTCTCTTTAAAGTCACTTTAAGCACCTTCTAAACACCATTTTGCATTGTCTCATTCTCTTTAAAGTCACTTTAAGCACCTTCTTAACCTCATTTTGCATCGTCTCATTCTCTTTAAAGTCACTTTAAGCACCTTCTAAACACCATTTTGCATCGTCTCATTCTCTTTAAAGTCACTTTAAGCACCTTCTAAACCTCATTTTGAATCGTCTCATTCTCTTTAAAGTCACTTTAAGCACCTTCTAAACACCATTTTGCATCGTCTCATTCTCTTTAAAGTCACTTTAAGCACCTTCTTAACCTCATTTTGCATCGTCTCATTCTCTTTAAAGTCACTTTAAGCACCTTCTAAACACCATTTTGCATCGTCTCATTCTCTTTAAAGTCACTTTAAGCACCTTCTAAACACCATTTTGCATCGTCTCATTCTCTTTAAAGTCACTTTAAGCACCTTCTAAACCTCATTTTGCATCGTCTCATTCTCTTTAAAGTCACTTTAAGCACCTTCTAAACCTCGTTTTGCATCGTCTCATTCTCTTTAAAGTCACTTTAAGCACCTTCTAAACACCATTTTGCATCGTCTCATTCTCTTTAAAGTCACTTTAAGCACGTTCTTTACCTCATTTTGCATCGTCTCATTCTATTGCTGCACCTGGTGCGGCAAGACGCTTTCTTTCCCCCGCCAAGAAGAACTTCCACATCAATTTTTTGAACGCGACGAATTTTATTGATCGGTTAAAAAATTAACAATGCACTTCTACTCTCCTTGACGGTTGCGATAAGAAAGTGCGATCGCTCTCACAGCCACCAACGTTTTTGGTTGCACCACAGGTCGTTTACCCGATCAGCTGGTCTGCACCGAAATCAACGACCTGTGGTAGCCCAGGCAGTGGAGTGAGAGCGACCGATCTTCGTCTCTTCCTTTCCATCCATGCTCACGCCATCTAACGGGATTAGAACGTTACCGGGATTAGAACGTTACGTTACTTGTCATCGAACCGTTACCTGATCGTTTTCGCTGTGCGTTATCAATAATGCACATTTTTGATAACCCACACAACAAACGACGATCAAGTGACACCGGCCCGCGTGTGACAGCCAGGTCAGCACTATTGTGGTTCGATGAGGAGCTGTCCCGTGGTTCGATAGTCGGTCGCTTCCATGTTTTTGCCGAGTGCATGCTGAACGTGTACCCGTGGTGTTTTTGTGCGCGTAATTTGTGTTTTCGACAAGCTTTCAGGGGGCAGGATGGCCGCTTCGTCTGCTGGTCATACTGCTGCGTCGTTTTCCGCGTTGACCGATGATGCTGCTGACAATGAAGATGCCACTCCCGATTAAGCTCCTTTGCCTTTGCCCGACGCCGCAGATTTGTCGTTGAGAACTCATTGCGAAGCGTTCGGGGAGACGCCGTTGCTGTTGGTGTTGCCTGTTTTTGGTGTCTTTGGACTGTACAAATGGCCGGCGCAAGTGTGGTCTCCTGTTTCAGTCCCACCACTGGCTGCTGCATAAGTGCTTTTACCACCACCGGCCTTTTGTTTGCTGTTGCCACTAGTGGTGGCCGCTGATGACCGTTGCTTCGGTGTCTCCGTACTTCCGCGCCTCGGTCACTGGCTGGTGATCGCATGCGCTGCCACGGCTGGGTTTGGGCGTGACCGCCTTTGAGATTGTTGCCACTACCCCGTACGTGACGAAGGATCCGTGTTTCGGTGTCACTCCGGCGTGCTTCTGGTCTGCAATTGCCAGAAATCACCCAGCCAAGTCTGGTTTTCGTGGCTACTGGCTCATTAGGCGCTCCCTCCACCGTTTTCAGAGGACAGGACAAGCGGTAGTTGTCGATACCAATCAGCAGCCGAGGAGACGCCCACTGGTACGACTTCACCGGTACCGGCATAAGATGTTGGTACCGTCCGGAAAATTCCTTGTGGTTTACGGCCTGCGGTGGAAGGGCCAAGCTCTGTATTGTGCGCACCGCTGCCAATTCATGGCGCTTACCTGCGTTTCCGGAGCCTGACACGGTTATTGAAAGCTCGGCTGAGCTTTCTTCGTCTCTTGTTTGGCCACCGGTCCAGGAGAGGTGAAGCGGTTTGGGGGACCCTTTTAGGCCCAGTTCCTCCATCAACGTGTGTTCCATCAACGTTATTGAAGAACCCTCGTCGAGACAGGCAAGGACGTCGACGCTTTTCCCGTGCCCGTAGACCGTCACCGGAACGTAGCGGAGCATCACGGTGGGTGCTCCTGTTGAGTGAATATTTAAGGACTTACGTTCCGATGGTACGGGATGGGTCGTAGCGCTGTCGGCGACTAGCTTTGGTGCTTCATGCTCGCGCTGGTTGGGTTGGCGTGCGTCATCATGCAGCGATCGATGGTGCTTCGCCGTGCATCCGTCCCTGCCGCACGGCTTGGAGTCTCTGCACGATCCTTTGTGCATTTTCAGGCATGATCGGCAGTTTCCGTTGGCTCGCACGTGATTCCACCGCTGTGGCACTTCCAGCTGCCAATACGCCCAGCACTCCGTCAGCGTCTTGCACCCGTCGTCGCAGATGCACGGTGCAGCGGTTTTCGGTGGCTTTGGCATCACGTCGGAGGTTGTGTGCACGCCTACATGACGAGCGGCACGTTTTTCCACCGTCTGGGGCGCGGGTGACACTACGTGGAGGAGGGCACTTTTTAGCTGGCGCATAAAGATACCAAACTCACCTAGCGTCTTCGTCGGACTCGATAGACAATGTCGTCCCCAGTCGATCTTCAAGTGCCAAGGTAGCAGACCGACGAGCTCCTTTAGCACAGGTCCGTCGAAACGATGCTCGGCTGCGCTGCCCCTCACGGTCGCGCAAATCTCTTCCACCGAGATGGCGAAGTCGAGGAGGCTGTCTAGGTGGTCTTCCTTCAGCGGCGGCGCTCGACGAATCTTGGCGAGCAGCGTGTCGATGAGATGCTCGGGCCTGCCGTACATCTCTTTGAGCGTCGCCAGCGCCTCCTGCAGGTCCTCGGCACGTCTCAGCCGACACTCCACGGCTTTCAGCGCCCTTCCGCTGAGCGCCTGCCTCAGCCTGATCACGTTCTCGCTGGGTGTGAAGCCGCACAGGTTGGTAGTTTCCTCGTAGGTGGCGAGAAAGGTTGGCCAATCTTCAAGCCGACCAGAGAATGGCGGCAGCTTGCGGGGGACGGCTTGCCTCGCTGACATTTGGCTCTGGGTTAGCTCGTGCACCGCCGTAGATCCATACACCTGCGAGCCCGAATGGGCGGTCGGATAGGACGGGTTCGTCCCCGCCTGTTGGTTTCGAATAGCCTCGCGAAACTCAAATGCCGTGGAGCTAGGGTGAACTAGTCTCGATGGGGCGGTCGCGTTCGATGTGTTCTTGCCCACCATTTTGTTGACTAACGAGTCGAAACAAGCTTCCATGAGGACGAGCACTTCCTCGACCGGATCCTTTTTCGCAGTCGTTTGTTGAACGGGGGTCCCCTGCGATGAGCGTACTTCGCGGGCCCAGTTTTGCAACTCCGCCAGCGGCGTCATATTCGCACGCTGCGCCATCGAGGTCGGCTGCGTGAATCCGCTGGTCGTTGGCCGCGTGGGTCTGCTGGTCGATGGCGGCAGCGCCATCGGAGTTTCCGCACGCGCGGCGTGTCCGTCGTCGGCTGACGGTTGGGCTGCTCGTGACGGTCCTGCCCTGCATTCGTCGCAACACCACACTCCTCTGCCTTCCACTTCGTCTTCATTGATACACGCGCAATGGAAGACTCTGGCACACGATTCACACACCACGTAATCGTGGCCTTTCTCATGTCCACACACTGCACAGTGGTCCATATTACAAATTGTTTTTCGGTTGGACCGGCCACAATCACTCCCGGCTTGTATCGAATAGCCCCGGCACGTCGAATTGCTCACTTGGCAGGATGGCTTCGATACGGAGTGGCAGCTTCGTCCTTTTTTTTTTCACTTGTTGCACTTCACTCGCGGAATTGCAATAATTGTGAATCGCAAAAAATGTTAATTTTTTAATATTGCTGCACCTGGTGCGGCAAGACGCTTTCTTTCCCCCGCCAAGAAGAACTTCCACATCAATTTTTTGAACGCGACGAATTTTATTGATCGGTTAAAAAATTAACAATGCACTTCTACTCTCCTTGACGGTTGCGATAAGAAAGTGCGATCGCTCTCACAGCCACCAACGTTTTTGGTTGCACCACAGGTCGTTTACCCGATCAGCTGGTCTGCACCGAAATCAACGACCTGTGGTAGCCCAGGCAGTGGAGTGAGAGCGACCGATCTTCGTCTCTTCCTTTCCATCCATGCTCACGCCATCTAACGGGATTAGAACGTTACCGGGATTAGAACGTTACGTTACTTGTCATCGAACCGTTACCTGATCGTTTTCGCTGTGCGTTATCAATAATGCACATTTTTGATAACCCACACAACAAACGACGATCAAGTGACACATTCTCTTTAAAGTCACTTTAAGCACCTTCTAAACACCATTTTGCATCGTCTCATTCTCTTTAAAGTCACTTTAAGCACCTTCTAAACACCATTTTGCATCGTCTCATTCTCTTTAAAGTCACTTTAAGCACCTTCTTAACCTCATTTTGCATCGTCTCATTCTCTTTAAAGTCACTTTAAGCACCTTCTAAACACCATTTTGCATCGTCTCATTCTCTTTAAAGTCACTTTAAGCACCTTCTAAACCTCATTTTGCATCGTCTCATTCTCTTTAAAGTCACTTTAAGCACCTTCTAAACACCATTTTGCATCGTCTCATTCTCTTTAAAGTCACTTTAAGCACCTTCTAAACCTCATTTTGCATCGTCTCATTCTCTTTAAAGTCACTTTAAGCACCTTCTAAACACCATTTTGCATCGTCTCATTCTCTTTAAAGTCACTTTAAGCACCTTCTAAACACCATTTTGCATCGTCTCATTCTCTTTAAAGTCACTTTAAGCACCTTCTAAACCTCATTTTGCATCGTCTCATTCTCTTTAAAGTCACTTTAAGCACCTTCTAAACCTCGTTTTGCATCGTCTCATTCTCTTTAAAGTCACTTTAAGCACCTTCTAAACACCATTTTGCATCGTCTAATTCTCTTTAAAGTCACTTTAAGCACGTTCTTAACCTCATTTTGCATCGTCTCATTCTCTTTAAAGTCACTTTAAGCACCTTCTTAACCTCATTTTGCATCGTCTCATTCTCTTTAAAGTCACTTTAAGCACCTTCTAAACACCATTTTGCATCGTCTCATTCTCTTTAAAGTCACTTTAAGCACCTTCTAAACACCATTTTGCATCGTCTCATTCTCTTTAAAGTCACTTTAAGCACCTTCTAAACACCATTTTGCATCGTCTCATTCTCTTTAAAGTCACTTTAAGCACCTTCTTAACCTCATTTTGCATCGTCTCATTCTCTTTAAAGTCACTTTAAGCACCTTCTAAACCTCATTTTGCATCGTCTCATTCTCTTTAAAGTCACTTTAAGCACCTTCTAAACCTCATTTTGCATCGTCTCATTCTCTTTAAAGTCACTTTAAGCACCTTCTAAACCTCATTTTGCATCGTCTCATTCTCTTTAAAGTCACTTTAAGCACCTTCTAAACCTCATTTTGCATCGTCTCATTCTCTTTAAAGTCACTTTAAGCACCTTCTAAACACCATTTTGCATCGTCTCGTTCTCTTTAAAGTCACTTTAAGCACCTTCTAAACCTCATTTTGCATCGTCTCATTCTTTCTAAAGTCACTTTAAGCACCTTCTAAACACCATTTTGCATCGTCTCATTCTCTTTAAAGTCACTTTAAGCACCTTCTAAACCTCATTTTGCATCGTCTCATTCTCTCTAACGTCACTTTAAGCACCTTCTACACACCATTGTGCATCGTCTCATTCTCTTTAAAGTCACTTTAAGCACCTTCTAAACACCATTTTGCATCGTCTCATTCTCTTTAAAGTCACTTTAAGCACCTTCTAAACCTCATTTTGCATCGCCTCATTCTCTTTAAAGTCACTTTAAGCACCTTCTAAACACCATTTTGCATCGTTTTATTCTCTTTAAAGTCACTTTAAGCACCTTCTAAACCTCATTTTGCATCGTCTCATTCTTTCTAACGTCACTTTAAGCACCTTCTAAACACCATTTTGCATCGTCTCATTCTATTTAAAGTCACTTTAAGCACCTTCTAAACACCATTTTGCATCGTCTCATTCTCTTTAAAGTCACTTTAAGCACCTTCTAAACTTCATTTTGCATCGTCTCATTCTCTCTAACGTCACTTTAAGCACCTTCTAAACACCATTTTGCATCGTCTCATTCTCTTTAAAGTCACTTTAAGCAAATTGTTAACCTCATTTTGCATCGTCTCATTCTCTCTAACGTCACTTTAAGCACCTTCTAAACACCATTTTGCATCGTCTCATTCTCTTTAAGGTCACTTTAAGCACCTTCTAAACCTCATTTTGCATCGTCTCATTCTCTCTAACGTCACTTTAAGCACCTTCTAAACACCATTTTGCATCGTCTCATTCTCTTTAAAGTCACTTCAAGCACCTTCTAAACCTCATTTTGCATCGTCTCATTCTCTCTAACGTCACTTTAAGCACCTTCTAAACACCATTTTGCATCGTCTCATTCTCTTTAAAGTCACTTTAAGCACCTTCTAAACACCATTTTGCATCGTCTCATTCTCTTTAAAGTCACTTTAAGCACCTTCTAAACCTCATTTTGCATCGTCTCATTCTCTCTAACGTCACTTTAAGCACCTTCTAAACACCATTTTGCATCGTCTCATTCTCTTTAAAATCACTTTAAGCACCTTCTAAACCTCATTTTGCATCGTCTCATTCTCTTTAAAGTCACTTTAAGCACCTTCTAAACACCATTTTGCATCGTCTTATTCTCTTTAAAGTCACTTTAAGCACCTTCTAAACCTCATTTTGCATCGTCTCCTTCTCTCTAACGTCACTTTAAGCACCTTCTAAACACCATTTTGCATCGTCTCATTCTCTTTAAAGTCACTTTAAGCAACTTCTAAACCTCATTTTGCATCGTCTCATTCTCTTTAAAGTCACTTTAAGCACCTTCTAAACCTCATTTTGCATCGTCTCATTCTCTCTAACGTCACTTTAAGCACCTTCTAAACACCATTTTGCATCGTCTCATTCTCTTTAAAGTCACTTTAAGCACCTTCTAAACACCATTTTGCATCGTCTCATTCTCTTTAAAGTCACTTTAAGCACCTTCTAAACCTCATTTTGCATCGTCTCATTCTCTTTAAAGTCACTTTAAGCACCTTCTAAACACCATTTTGCATCGTCTTATTCTCTTTAAAGTCACTTTAAGCACCTTCTAAACCTCATTTTGCATCGTCTCATTCTCTCTTACGTCACTTTAAGCACCTTCTAAACCTCATTTTGCATCGTCTCATTCTCTTTAAAGTCACTTTAAGCACCTTTTAAACACCATTTTGCATCGTCTCATTCTCTTTAAAGTCACTTTAAGCACCTTCTAAACCTCATTTTGCATCGTCTCATTCTCGCTAACGTCACTTTAAGCACCTTCTAAACTCCATTTTGCATCGTCTCATTCTCTTTAAAGTCACTTTAAGCACCTTCTAAACCTCATTTTGCATCGTCTCATTCTCTTAAAAGTCTCTTTAAGCACCTTCTAAACACCATTTTGCATCGTCTCATTCTCTTTAAAGTCACTTTAAGCACCTTCTAAACCTCATTTTGCATCGTCTCATTCTCTTTAAAGTCACTTTAAGCACCTTCTAAACACCATTTTGCATCGTCTCATTCTCTTTAAAGTCACTTTAAGCACCTTCTAAACCTCATTTTGCATCGTCTCATTCTCTTTAAAGTCACTTTAAGCACCTTCTAAACCTCATTTTGCATCGTCTCATTCTCTTTAAAGTCACTTTAAGCACCTTCTAAACCTCATTTTGTATCGTCTCATTCTCTTTAAAGTCACTTTAAGCACCTTCTAAACACCATTTTGCATCGTCTCATTCTCTTTAAAGTCACTTTAAGCACCTTCTAAACACCATTTTGCATCGTCTCATTCTCTTTAAAGTCACTTTAAGCACCTTCTAAACCTCATTTTGCAACGTCTCATTCTCTATAAAGTCACTTTAAGCACCTTCTAAACCTCATTTTGCATCGTCTCATTCTCTTTAAAGTCACTTTAAGCACCTTCTAAACCTCATTTTGCATCGTCTCATTCTCTTTAAAGTCACTTTAAGCACCTTCTAAACCTCATTTTGCATCGTCTCATTCTCTTTAAAGTCACTTTAAGCACCTTCTAAACCTCATTTTGCATCGTCTCATTCTCTTTAAAGTCACTTTAAGCACCTTCTAAACACCATTTTACATCGTCTCATTCTCTTTAAAGTCACTTTAAGCACCTTCTAAACCTCATTTTGCATCGTCTCATTCTCTTTAAAGTCACTTTAAGCACCTTCTAAACCTCATTTTGTATCGTCTCATTCTCTTAAAGTCACTTTAAGCACCTTCTAAACACCATTTTGCATCGTCTCATTCTCTTTAAAGTCACTTTAAGCACCTTCTAAACACCATTTTGCATCGTCTCATTCTCTTTAAAGTCACTTTAAGCACCTTCTAAACCTCATTTTGCATCGTCTCATTCTCTTTAAAGTCACTTTAAGCACCTTCTAAACACCATTTTGCATTGTCTCATTCTCTTTAAAGTCACTTTAAGCACCTTCTAAACCTCATTTTGCATCGTCTCATTCTCTTTAAAGTCACTTTAAGCACCTTCTAAACCTCATATTGCATCGTCTCATTCTCTTTAAAGTCACTTTAAGCACCTTCTAAACCTCATTTTGCATCGTCTCATTCTCTTTAAAGTCACTTTAAGCACCTTCTAAACACCATTTTGCAACGTCTCATTCTCTTTAAAGTCACTTTAAGCACCTTCTGAACACCATTTTGCATCGTCTCATTCTCGTTAAAGTCACTTTAAGCACCTTCTAAACACCATTTTGCATCGTCTCATTCTCTTTAAAGTCACTTTAAGCACCTTCTAAACCTCATTTTGCATCGTCTCATTCTCTTTAAAGTCACTTTAAGCACCTTCTTAACCTCATTTTGCATCGTCTCATTCTCTTTAAAGTCACTTTAAGCACCTTCTAAACCTCATTTTGCATCGTCTCATTCTCTTTAAAGTCACTTTAAGCACCTTCTTAACCTCATTTTGCATCGTCTCATTCTCTTTAAAGTCACTTTAAGCACCTTCTAAACACCATTTTGCATCGTCTCATTCTCTTTAAAGTCACTTTAAGCACCTTCTAAACCTCATTTTGTATCGTCTCATTCTCTTAAAGTCACTTTAAGCACCTTCTAAACCTCATTTTGCATCGTCTCATTCTCTTTAAAGTCACTTTAAGCACCTTCTAAACACCATTTTGCATCGTCTCATTCTCTTTAAGTCACTTTAAGCACCTTCTAAACCTCATTTTGCATCGTCTCATTCTCTTTAAAGTCACTTTAAGCACCTTCTAAACCTCATTTTGCATCGTCTCATTCTCTTTAAAGTCACTTTAAGCACCTTCTTAACCTCATTTTGCATCGTCTCATTCTCTTTAAAGTCACTTTAAGCACGTTCTTAACCTCATTTTGCATCGTCTCATTCTCTTTAAAGTCACTTTAAGCACCTTCTAAACACCATTTTGCATCGTCTCATTCTCTTAAAGTCACTTTAAGCACCTTCTAAACACCATTTTCCATCGTCTCATTCTCTTTAAAGCCACTTTAAGCACCTTCTAAACCTCATTTTGCATCATCTCATTCTCTTTAAAGTCACTTTAAGCACCTTCTAAACCTCATTTTGCATCGTCTCATTCTCTTTAAAGTCACTTTAAGCACCTTCTAAACCTCATTTTGCATCGTCTCATTCTCTTTAAAGTCACTTTAAGCACCTTCTAAACACCATTTTGCATCGTCTCATTCTCTTTAAAGTTACTTTAAGCACCTTCTAAACACCATTTTGCATCGTCTCATTCTCTTTAAAGTCACTTTAAGCACCTTCTAAAACACCATTTTGCATCGTCTCATTCTCTTTAAAGTCACTTTAAGCACCTTCTTAACAACATTTTGCATCGTCTCATTCTCTTTAAAGTCACTTTAAGCACCTTCTAACCTCATTTTGCATCGTCTCATTCTCTTTAAAGTCACTTTAAGCACCTTCTTTACCTCATTTTGCATCGTCTCATTCTCTTTAAAGTCACTTTAAGCACCTTCTAAACCTCATTTTGCATCGTCTCATTCTCTTTAAAGTCACTTTAAGCACCTTCTAAACACCATTTTGCATCGTCTCATTCTCTTTAAAGTCACTTTAAGCACCTTCTAAACCTCATTTTGCATCGTCTCATTCTCTTTAAAGTCACTTTAAGCACCTTCTAAACCTCATTTTGCATCGTCTCATTCTCTTTAAAGTCACTTTAAGCACCTTCTAAACACCATTTTGCATCGTCTCATTCTCTTTAAAGTCACTTTAAGCACCTTCTAAACACCATTTTGCATCGTCTCATTCTCTTTAAAGTCACTTTAAGCACCTTCTAAACACCATTTTGCATCGTCTCATTCTCTTTAAAGTCACTTTAAGCACCTTCTAAACCTCATTTTGCATCGTCTCATTCTCTTTAAAAGTCACTTTAAGCACCTTCTAAACCTCATTTTGCATCGTCTCATTCTCTTTAAAGTCACTTTAAGCACCTTCTAAACACCATTTTGCATCGTCTCATTCTCTTTAAAGTCACTTTAAGCACCTTCTAAACACCATTTTGCATTGTCTCATTCTCTTTAAAGTCACTTTAAGCACCTTCTTAACCTCATTTTGCATCGTCTCATTCTCTTTAAAGTCACTTTAAGCACCTTCTAAACACCATTTTGCATCGTCTCATTCTCTTTAAAGTCACTTTAAGCACCTTCTTAACAACATTTTGCATCGTCTCATTCTCTTTAAAGTCACTTTAAGCACCTTCTAAACTCATTTTGCATCGTCTCATTCTCTTTAAAGTCACTTTAAGCACCTTCTAAACCTCATTTTGCATCGTCTCATTCTCTTTAAAGTCACTTTAAGCACCTTCTAAACCTCATTTTGCATCGTCTCATTCTCTTTAAAGTCACTTTAAGCACCTTCTAACACCATTTTGCATCGTCTCATTCTCTTTAAAGTCACTTTAAGCACCTTCTAAACCTCATTTTGCATCGTCTCATTCTCTTTAAAGTCACTTTAAGCACCTTCTAAACACCATTTTGCATCGTCTCATTCTCTTTAAAGTCACTTTAAGCACCTTCTTAACCTCATTTTGCATCGTCTCATTCTCTTTAAAGTCACTTTAAGCACCTTCTAAACACCATTTTGCATCGTCTCATTCTCTTTAAAGTCACTTTAAGCACCTTCTAAACACCATTTTGCATCGTCTCATTCTCTTTAAAGTCACTTTAAGCACCTTCTAAACCTCATTTTGCATCGTCTCATTCTCTTTAAAGTCACTTTAAGCACCTTCTAAACCTCGTTTTGCATCGTCTCATTCTCTTTAAAGTCACTTTAAGCACCTTCTAAACACCATTTTGCATCGTCTCATTCTCTTTAAAGTCACTTTAAGCACGTTCTTAACCTCATTTTGCATCGTCTCATTCTCTTTAAAGTCACTTTAAGCACCTTCTAAACACCATTTTGCATCGACCTCATTCTCTTTAAAGTCACTTTAAGCACGTTCTTAACCTCATTTTGCATCGTCTCATTCTCTTTAAAGTCACTTTAAGCACCTTCTTAACCTCATTTTGCATCGTCTCATTCTCTTTAAAGTCACTTTAAGCACCTTCTAAACCTCATTTTGCATCGTCTCATTCTCTTTAAAGTCACTTTAAGCACCTTCTAAACCTCATTTTGCATCGTCTCATTCTCTTTAAAGTCACTTTAAGCACCTTCTAAACACCATTTTGCATCGTCTCATTCTCTTTAAAGTCACTTTAAGCACGTTCTTAACCTCATTTTGCATCGTCTCATTCTCTTTAAAGTCACTTTAAGCACCTTCTTAACCTCATTTTGCATCGTCTCATTCTCTTTAAAGTCACTTTAAGCACCTTCTAAACCTCGTTTTGCATCGTCTCATTCTCTTTAAAGTCACTTTAAGCACCTTCTAAACACCATTTTGCATCGTCTCATTCTCTTTAAAGTCACTTTAAGCACGTTCTTAACCTCATTTTGCATCGTCTCATTCTCTTTAAAGTCACTTTAAGCACCTTCTAAACACCATTTTGCATCGTCTCATTCTCTTTAAAGTCACTTTAAGCACCTTCTAAACACCATTTTGCATCGTCTCATTCTCTTTAAAGTCACTTTAAGCACCTTCTTAACCTCATTTTGCATCGTCTCATTCTCTTTAAAGTCACTTTAAGCACCTTCTAAACCTCATTTTGCATCGTCTCATTCTCTTTAAAGTCACTTTAAGCACCTTCTAAACCTCATTTTGCATCGTCTCATTCTCTTTAAAGTCACTTTAAGCACCTTCTAAACACCATTTTGCATCGTCTCATTCTCTTTAAAGTCACTTTAAGCACCTTCTAAACCTCATTTTGCATCGTCTCATTCTCTTTAAAGTCACTTTAAGCACCTTCTAAACACCATTTTGCATCGTCTCATTCTCTTTAAAGTCACTTTAAGCACCTTCTAAACACCATTTTGCATCGTCTCATTCTCTTTAAAGTCACTTTAAGCACCTTCTAAACCTCATTTTGTATCGTCTCATTCTCTTTAAAGTCACTTTAAGCACCTTCTAAACCTCATTTTGCATCGTCTCATTCTCTTTAAAGTCACTTTAAGCACCTTCTAAACACCATTTTGCATCGTCTCATTCTCTTTAAAGTCACTTTAAGCACGTTCTTAACCTCATTTTGCATCGTCTCATTCTCTTTAAAGTCACTTTAAGCACCTTCTTAACCTCATTTTGCATCGTCTCATTCTCTTTAAAGTCACTTTAAGCACCTTCTAAACAACATTTTGCATCGTCTCATTCTCTTTAAAGTCACTTTAAGCACCTTCTAAACACCATTTTGCATCGTCTCATTCTCTTTAAAGTCACTTTAAGCACCTTCTAAACACCATTTTGCATCGTCTCATTCTCTTTAAAGTCACTTTAAGCACCTTCTTAACCTCATTTTGCATCGTCTCATTCTCTTTAAAGTCACTTTAAGTACCTTCTAAACCTCATTTTGCATCGTCTCATTCTCTTTAAAGTCACTTTAAGCACCTTCTAAACCTCATTTTGCATCGTCTCATTCTCTTTAAAGTCACTTTAAGCACCTTCTAAACCTCATTTTGCATCGTCTCATTCTCTTTAAAGTCACTTTAAGCACCTTCTAAACACCATTTTGCATCGTCTCATTCTCTTTAAAGTCACTTTAAGCACCTTCTTAACCTCATTTTGCATCGTCTCATTCTCTTTAAAGTCACTTTAAGCACCTTCTAAACACCATTTTGCATCGTCTCATTCTCTTTAAAGTCACTTTAAGCACCTTCTAAACACCATTTTGCATCGTCTCATTCTATTTAAAGTCACTTTAAGCACCTTCTAAACCTAATTTTGCATCGTCTCATTCTCTTTAAAGTCACTTTAAGCACCTTCTAAACCTCGTTTTGCATCGTCTCATTCTCTTTAAAGTCACTTTAAGCACCTTCTAAACACCATTTTGCATCGTCTCATTCTCTTTAAAGTCACTTTAAGCACCTTCTTAACCTCATTTTGCATCGTCTCATTCTCTTTAAAGTCACTTTAAGCACCTTCTAAACACCATTTTGCATCATCTCATTCTCTTTAAAGTCACTTTAAGCACCTTCTAAACCTCGTTTTGCATCGTCTCATTCTCTTTAAAGTCACTTTAAGCACCTTCTAAACACCATTTTGCATCGTCTCATTCTCTTTAAAGTCACTTTAAGCACGTTCTTAACCTCATTTTGCATCGTCTCATTCTCTTTAAAGTCACTTTAAGCACCTTCTAAACACCATTTTGCATCGTCTCATTCTCTTTAAAGTCACTTTAAGCACCTTCTAAACACCATTTTGCATCGTCTCATTCTCTTTAAAGTCACTTTAAGCACCTTCTTAACCTCATTTTGCATCGTCTCATTCTCTTTAAAGTCACTTTAAGCACCTTCTAAACCTCATTTTGCATCGTCTCATTCTCTTTAAAGTCACTTTAAGCACCTTCTAAACCTCATTTTGCATCGTCTCATTCTCTTTAAAGTCACTTTAAGCACCTTCTAAACACCATTTTGCATCGTCTCATTCTCTTTAAAGTCACTTTAAGCACCTTCTAAACCTCATTTTGCATCGTCTCATTCTCTTTAAAGTCACTTTAAGCACCTTCTAAACACCATTTTGCATCGTCTCATTCTCTTTAAATTCACTTAAGCACCTTCTAAACACCATTTTGCATCGTCTCATTCTCTTTAAAGTCACTTTAAGCACCTTCTAAACACCATTTTGCATCCTCTCATTCTCTTTAAAGTCACTTTAAGCACCTTCTAAACCTCATTTTGCATCGTCTCATTCTCTTTAAAGTCACTTTAAGCACCTTCTTAACCTCATTTTGCATCGTCTCATTCTCTTTAAAGTCACTTTAAGCACCTTCTAAACACCATTTTGCATCGTCTCATTCTCTTTAAAGTCACTTTAAGCACCTTCTAAACACCATTTTGCATCGTCTCATTCTCTTTAAAGTCACTTCAAGCACCTTCTAAACCTCATTTTGCATCGTCTCATTCTCTTTAAAGTCACTTTAAGCACCTTCTAAACCTCATTTTGCATCGTCTCATTCTCTTTAAAGTCACTTTAAGCACCTTCTAAACACCATTTTGCATCGTCTCATTCTCTTTAAAGTCACTTTAAGCACGTTCTTAACCTCATTTTGCATCGTCTCATTCTCTTTAAAGTCACTTAAGCACCTTCTAAACACCATTTTGCATCGTCTCATTCTCTTTAAAGTCACTTTAAGCACCTTCTAAACACCATTTTGCATCGTCTCATTCTCTTTAAAGTCACTTTAAGCACCTTCTTAACCTCATTTTGCATCGTCTCATTCTCTTTAAAGTCACTTTAAGCACCTTCTAAACCTCATTTTGCATCGTCTCATTCTCTTTAAAGTCACTTTAAGCACCTTCTAAACCTCATTTTGCATCGTCTCATTCTCTTTAAAGTCACTTTAAGCACCTTCTAAACACCATTTTGCATCGTCTCATTCTCTTAAAGTCACTTTAAGCACCTTCTAAACCTCATATTGCATCGTCTCATTCTCTTTAAAGTCACTTTAAGCACCTTCTAAACACCATTTTGCATCGTCTCATTCTCTTTAAAGTCACTTTAAGCACCTTCTTAACCTCATTTTGCATCGTCTCATTCTCTTTAAAGTCACTTTAAGCACCTTCTAAACACCATTTTGCATCGTCTCATTCTCTTTAAAGTCACTTTAAGCACCTTCTAAACACCATTTTGCATCGTCTCATTCTCTTTAAAGTCACTTTAAGCATCTTCTAAACCTCATTTTGCATCGTCTCATTCTCTTTAAAGTCACTTTAAGCACCTTCTAAACCTCATTTTGCATCGTCTCATTCTCTTTAAAGTCACTTTAAGCACCTTCTAAACACCATTTTGCATCGTCTCATTCTCTTTAAAGTCACTTTAAGCACGTTCTTAACCTCATTTTGCATCGTCTCATTCTCTTTAAAGTCACTTTAAGCACCTTCTTAACCTCATTTTGCATCGTCTCATTCTCTTTAAAGTCACTTTAAGCACCTTCTAAACCTCATTTTGCATCGTCTCATTCTCTTAAAGTCACTTTAAGCACCTTCTAAACCTCATTTGCATCGTCTCATTCTCTGTAAAGTCACTTTAAGCACCTTCTAAACACCATTTTGCATCGTCTCATTCTCTTTAAAGTCACTTTAAGCACCTTCTAAACACCATTTTGCATCGTCTCATTCTCTTTAAAGTCACTTTAAGCACCTTCTAAACCTCATTTTGCATCGTCTCATTCTCTTTAAAGTCACTTTAAGCACCTTCTAACACCATTTTGCATCGTCTCATTCTCTTTAAAGTCACTTTAAGCACCTTCTTAACAACATTTTGCATCGTCTCATTCTCTTTAAAGTCACTTTAAGCACCTTCTAAACCTCATTTTGCATCGTCTCATTCTCTTTAAAGTCACTTTAAGCACCTTCTTAACCTCATTTTGCATCGTCTCATTCTCTTTAAAGTCACTTTAAGCACCTTCTAAACCTCATTTTGCATCGTCTCATTCTCTTTAAAGTCACTTTAAGCACCTTCTAAACCTCATTTTGCATCGTCTCATTCTCTTTAAAGTCACTTTAAGCACCTTCTAAACACCATTTTGCATCGTCTCATTCTCTTTAAAGTCACTTTAAGCACCTTCTAAACCTCATTTTGCATTGTCTCATTCTCTTTAAAGTCACTTTAAGCACCTTCTAAACCTCATTTTGCTTCGTCTCATTCTCTTTAAAGTCACTTTAAGCACCTTCTAAACACCATTTTGCATCGTCTCATTCTCTTTAAAGTCACTTTAAGCACCTTCTTAACCTCATTTTGCATCGTCTCATTCTCTTTAAAGTCACTTTAAGCACCTTCTAATCACCATTTTGCATCGTCTCATTCTCTTTAAAGTCACTTTAAGCACCTTCTAAACACCATTTTGCATCGTCTCATTCTCTTTAAAGTCACTTTAAGCATCTTCTAAACCTCATTTTGCATCGTCTCATTCTCTTTAAAGTCACTTTAAGCACCTTCTAAACCTCATTTTGCATCGTCTCATTCTCTTTAAAGTCACTTTAAGCACCTTCTTAACCTCATTTTGCATCGTCTCATTCTCTTTAAAGTCACTTTAAGCACCTTCTAAACACCATTTTGCATCGTCTCATTCTCTTTAAAGTCACTTTAAGCACCTTCTAAACACCATTTTGCATCGTCTCATTCTCTTTAAAGTCACTTTAAGCACGTTCTTAACCTCATTTTGCATCGTCTCATTCTCTTTAAAGTCACTTTAAGCACCTTCTTAACCTCATTTTGCATCGTCTCATTCTCTTTAAAGTCACTTTAAGCACCTTCTAAACCTCATTTTGCATCATCTCATTCTCTTTAAAGTCACTTTAAGCACCTTCTAAACCTCATTTTGCATCGTCTCATTCTCTTTAAAGTCACTTTAAGCACCTTCTAAACACCATTTTGCATCGTCTCATTCTCTTTAAAGTCACTTTAAGCACGTTCTAAACCTCATTTTGCATCGTCTCATTCTCTTTAAAGTCACTTTAAGCACCTTCTTAACCTCATTTTGCATCGTCTCATTCTCTTTAAAGTCACTTTGAGCACCTTCTAAACCTCATTTTGCATCGTCTCATTCTCTTTAAAGTCACTTTAAGCACCTTCTAAACCTCATTTTGCATCGTCTCATTCTCTTTAAAGTCACTTTAAGCACCTTCTAAACACCATTTTGCATCGTCTCATTCTCTTTAAAGTCACTTTAAGCACCTTCTAAACCTCATTTTGCATCGTCTCATTCTCTTTAAAGTCACTTTAAGCACCTTCTAAACCTCATTTTGCATCGTCTCATTCTCTTTAAAGTCACTTTAAGCACCTTCTAAACCTCATTTTGCATCGTCTCATTCTCTTTAAAGTCACTTTAAGCACCTTCTAAACACCATTTTGCATCGTCTCATTCTCTTTAAAGTCACTTTAAGCACGTTCTTAACCTCATTTTGCATCGTCTCATTCTCTTTAAAGTCACTTTAAGCACCTTCTTAACCTCATTTTGCATCGTCTCATTCTCTTTAAAGTCACTTTAAGCACCTACTAAACCTCATTTTGCATCGTCTCATTCTCTTTAAAGTCACTTTAAGCACCTTCTAAACACCATTTTGCATCGTCTCATTCTCTTTAAAGTCACTTTAAGCACCTTCTAAACACCATTTTGCATCGTCTCATTCTCTTTAAAGTCACTTTAAGCACCTTCTTAACCTCATTTTGCATCGTCTCATTCTCTTTAAAGTCACTTTAAGCACCTTCTTAACCTCATTTTGCATCGTCTCATTCTCTTTAAAGTCACTTTAAGCACCTTCTAAACACCATTTTGCATCGTCTCATTCTCTTTAAAGTCACTTTAAGCACCTTCTAAACACCATTTTGCATCGTCTCATTCTCTTTAAAGTCACTTTAAGCACCTTCTAAACCTCATTTTGCATCGTCTCATTCTCTTTAAAGTCACTTTAAGCACCTTCTAAACCTCGTTTTGCATCGTCTCATTCTCTTTAAAGTCACTTTAAGCACCTTCTAAACACCATTTTGCATCGTCTCATTCTCTTTAAAGTCACTTTAAGCACCTTCTAAACCTCATTTTGCATCGTCTCATTCTCTTTAAAGTCACTTTAAGCACCTTCTAAACCTCATTTTGCATCGTCTCATTCTCTTTAAAGTCACTTTAAGCACCTTCTAAACACCATTTTGCATCGTCTCATTCTCTTTAAAGTCACTTTAAGCACCTTCTAAACCTCATTTTGCATCGTCTCATTCTTTCTAAAGTCACTTTAAGCACCTTCTAAACACCATTTTGCATCGTCTCATTCTCTTTAAAGTCACTTTAAGCACCTTCTAAACCTCATTTTGCATCGTCTCATTCTCTCTAACGTCACTTTAAGCACCTTCTACACACCATTGTGCATCGTCTCATTCTCTTTAAAGTCACTTTAAGCACCTTCTAAACACCATTTTGCATCGTCTCATTCTCTTTAAAGTCACTTTAAGCACCTTCTAAACCTCATTTTGCATCGTCTCATTCTCTTTAAAGTCACTTTAAGCACCTTCTAAACACCATTTTGCATCGTTTTATTCTCTTTAAAGTCACTTTAAGCACCTTCTAAACCTCATTTTGCATCGTCTCATTCTTTCTAACGTCACTTTAAGCACCTTCTAAACACCATTTTGCATCGTCTCATTCTATTTAAAGTCACTTTAAGCACCTTCTAAACACCATTTTGCATCGTCTCATTCTCTTTAAAGTCACTTTAAGCACCTTCTAAACCTCATTTTGCATCGTCTCATTCTCTCTAACGTCACTTTAAGCACCTTCTAAACACCATTTTGCATCGTCTCATTCTCTTTAAAGTCACTTTAAGCACCTTGTTAACCTCATTTTGCATCGTCTCATTCTCTCTAACGTCACTTTAAGCACCTTCTAAACACCATTTTGCATCGTCTCATTCTCTTTAAGGTCACTTTAAGCACCTTCTAAACCTCATTTTGCATCGTCTCATTCTCTCTAACGTCACTTTAAGCACCTTCTAAACACCATTTTGCATCGTCTCATTCTCTTTAAAGTCACTTTAAGCACCTTCTAAACCTCATTTTGCATCGTCTCATTCTCTCTAACGTCACTTTAAGCACCTTCTAAACACCATTTTGCATCGTCTCATTCTCTTTAAAGTCACTTTAAGCACCTTCTAAACACCATTTGGCATCGTCTCATTCTCTTTAAAGTCACTTTAAGCACCTTCTAAACCTCATTTTGCATCGTCTCATTCTCTCTAACGTCACTTTAAGCACCTTCTAAACACCATTTTGCATCGTCTCATTCTCTTTAAAGTCACTTTAAGCACCTTCTAAACCTCATTTTGCAACGTCTCATTCTCTTTAAAGTCACTTTAAGCACCTTCTAAACACCATTTTGCATCGTCTTATTCTCTTTAAAGTCACTTTAAGCACCTTCTAAACCTCATTTTGCATCGTCTCCTTCTCTCTAACGTCACTTTAAGCACCTTCTAAACACCATTTTGCATCGTCTCATTCTCTTTAAAGTCACTTTAAGCACCTTCTAAACACCATTTTGCATCGTCTCATTCTCTTTAAAGTCTCTTTAAGCACCTTCTAAACCTCATTTTGCATCGTCTCATTCTCTCTAACGTCACTTTAAGCACCTTCTAAACACCATTTTGCATCGTCTCATTCTCTTTAAAGTCACTTTAAGCACCTTCTAAACACCATTTTGCATCGTCTCATTCTCTTTAAAGTCACTTTAAGCACCTTCTAAACCTCATTTTGCATCGTCTCATTCTCTTTAAAGTCACTTTAAGCACCTTCTAAACACCATTTTGCATCGTCTTATTCTCTTTAAAGTCACTTTAAGCACCTTCTAAACCTCATTTTGCATCGTCTCATTCTCTCTTACGTCACTTTAAGCACCTTCTAAACCTCATTTTGCATCGTCTCATTCTCTTTAAAGTCACTTTAAGCACCTTCTAAACACCATTTTGCATCGTCTCATTCTCTTTAAAGTCACTTTAAGCACCTTCTAAACCTCATTTTGCATCGTCTCATTCTCGCTAACGTCACTTTAAGCACCTTCTAAACTCCATTTTGCATCGTCTCATTCTCTTTAAAGTCACTTTAAGCACCTTCTAAACCTCATTTTGCATCGTCTCATTCTCTTTAAAGTCTCTTTAAGCACCTTCTAAACACCATTTTGCATCGTCTCATTCTCTTTAAAGTCACTTTAAGCACCTTCTAAACCTCATTTTGCATCGTCTCATTCTCTTTAAAGTCACTTTAAGCACCTTCTAAACGTCATTTTGCATCGTCTCATTCTCTTTAAAGTCACTTTAAGCACCTTCTAAACACCATTTTGCATCGTCTCATTCTCTTTAAAGTCACTTTAAGCACCTTCTAAACCTCATTTTGCATCGTCTCATTCTCTTTAAAGTCACTTTAAGCACCTTCTAAACCTCATTTTGCATCGTCTCATTCTCTTTAAAGTCACTTTAAGCACCTTCTATACCTCATTTTGCATCGTCTCATTCTCTTTAAAGTCACTTTAAGCACCTTCTAAACACCATTTTGCATCGTCTCATTCTCTTTAAAGTCACTTTAAGCACCTTCTAAACCTCATTTTGCATCGTCTCATTCTCTTTAAAGTCACTTTAAGCACCTTCTAAACCTCATTTTGCATCGTCTCATTCTCTTTAAAGTCACTTTAAGCACCTTCTAAACACCATTTTGCATCGTCTCATTCTCTTTAAAGTCACTTTAAGCACCTTCTAAACACCATTTTGCATCGTCTCATTCTCTTTAAAGTCACTTTAAGCACCTTCTAAACCTCATTTTGCATCGTCTCATTCTCTTTAAAGTCACTTTAAGCACCTTCTAAACACCATTTTGCATCGTCTCATTCTCTTTAAAGTCACTTTAAGCACCTTCTAAACCTCATTTTGCATCGTCTCATTCTCTTTAAAGTCACTTTAAGCACCTTCTAAACCTCATTTTGCATCGTCTCATTCTCTTTAAAGTCACTTTAAGCACCTTCTAAACCTCATTTTGCATCGTCTCATTCTCTTTAAAGTCACTTTAAGCACCTTCTAAACACCATTTTGCAACGTCTCATTCTCTTTAAAGTCACTTTAAGCACCTTCTAAACACCATTTTGCATCGTCTCATTCTCGTTAAAGTCACTTTAAGCACCTTCTAAACACCATTTTGCATCGTCTCATTCTCTTTAAAGTCACTTTAAGCACCTTCTAAACCTCATTTTGCATCGACTCATTCTCTTTAAAGTCACTTTAAGCACCTTCTTAACCTCATTTTGCATCGTCTCATTCTCTTTAAAGTCACTTTAAGCACCTTCTAAACCTCATTTTGCATCGTCTCATTCTCTTTAAAGTCACTTTAAGCACCTTCTAAACCTCATTTTGCATCGTCTCATTCTCTTTAAAGTCACTTTAAGCACCTTCTAAACTCCATTTTGCATCGTCTCATTCTCTTTAAAGTCACTTTAAGCACCTTCTAAACCTCATTTTGTATCGTCTCATTCTCTTTAAAGTCACTTTAAGCACCTTCTAAACCTCATTTTGCATCGTCTCATTCTCTTTAAAGTCACTTTAAGCACCTTCTAAACACCATTTTGCATCGTCTCATTCTCTTTAAAGTCACTTTAAGCACCTTCTAAACCTCATTTTGCATCGTCTCATTCTCTTTAAAGTCACTTTAAGCACCTTCTAAACCTCATTTTGCATCGTCTCATTCTCTTTAAAGTCACTTTAAGCACCTTCTTAACCTCATTTTGCATCGTCTCATTCTCTTTAAAGTCACTTTAAGCACGTTCTTAACCTCATTTTGCATCGTCTCATTCTCTTTAAAGTCACTTTAAGCACCTTCTAAACACCATTTTGCATCGTCTCATTCTCTTTAAAGTCACTTTAAGCACCTTCTAAACACCATTTTGCATCGTCTCATTCTCTTTAAAGTCACTTTAAGCACCTTCTAAACCTCATTTTGCATCATCTCATTCTCTTTAAAGTCACTTTAAGCACCTTCTAAACCTCATTTTGCATCGTCTCATTCTCTTTAAAGTCACTTTAAGCACCTTCTTAACCTCATTTTGCATCATTTTATTCTCTTTAAAGTCACTTTAAGCACCTTCTAAACACCATTTTGCATCGTCTCATTCTCTTTAAAGTCACTTTAAGCACCTTCTAAACACCATTTTGCATCGTCTCATTCTCTTTAAAGTCACTTTAAGCACCTTCTAAACACCATTTTGCATCGTCTCATTCTCTTTAAAGTCACTTTAAGCACCTTCTTAACAACATTTTGCATCGTCTCATTCTCTTTAAAGTCACTTTAAGCACCTTCTAAACCTCATTTTGCATCGTCTCATTCTCTTTAAAGTCACTTTAAGCACCTTCTAAACCTCATTTTGCATCGTCTCATTCTCTTTAAAGTCACTTTAAGTGTGGTGGATATTCGGTATCCATAATTCGTGGTCACCTTGTATCAACGCATACTGCGTGAAACCACTCGCGGTCGCGAACTTATCGAAGCGAAGGGTGTGTCATCGTGTACAACTTGGACTTAGATGAAAACTCAGAGATTTTTAGTTACTGGATGCGCGACGGGCATTACGACCACGTCCGATCAGTTTCCACCGAATAGTTCCTTTGTCTATTCGGCATCGATTTATTTATACTGTTTCTTAAGGCTAGTTTACAGGTGGTTTAATAAGTGTTGGTAATGAGGCTGACCTACTTTACAAAAGTTGTTTATCGGTTCTATAAATGCTGGTTTGATAATTTTGGTGTTTTTAATCATGGTTAGGTTATTGACGTCGATCGCGCAAACGTTTTTGCGCGCATCGTTCCCTGTCTGTTTCATAACATCCGGCCCGCCGTGGGTCATGCTTACTTGGCTCAAATGCCCGAACCTGTTGGTTCCCTGTTTTTCATGCACCGGCTTGCCGTGGGTCATATTACTTAGGTGCAATGCTCGCGCACCATCGTGTCGCAACTTGCTTGCGCTGTATCGCTGGGTGCGTCGATCTATCAATTTGCCTAGATTGCAGTTTGGGGTATTTAGTTGTTGTTTCTGAGTTGAGGGTTTATCGAAATGTGTTTTGTTTGTTTTCTGGCGGTGTCACCTGATCTAGTTGTTTTCGATACTTAGTTCATAACATTTGATTATGGAATGGAGAGTTCATTGTGCTTTCCACGCTCAGCAAAACACGGTACTTCAGTGGTGGTGGATTTTAAGCCGTATAGCATAGGCATGCTACACGCCCCCCTTTTCTTGAGGAAGGTTATGGTTCTTACTCAATTGTCAAGAATCATGACCTTACTCACTAGGTTGTTTAATTATTCTGTTTTTATGAACTGTGCTCTCCTTTTTAGATTGACAATTTTGTATTACGCAATTGGTTTCCTGTATGCTTTTTATGAAAAATGGTCCAATGTACATGGGATCTAGTTTTCTTCCTGTTTCATTTGTAATGTACACTGTATCTCCTATTTTTAGGTTTATTGGATTTGTGGTTTTGTTCAAGGTTGCCTGTCGTTTTTCTTTTGTTCTGATTAAATTTTCCCTGGCTATTTCGTTTGATTTTTGCAACTTGAATTTCATTTCATTGTAGTATTGCTCGATATTATAAACTGGTTCTGTTTTTGCTTTATATAAATCTTGTGGTAAATTTGCTGTTCTCCCGAAAACTAGTTCAAATGGTGTATATCTTGTATCTGTATGGGTTGTGGTATTGTACACAAATTCGTAAAATTTAGTCCAGGTATCCCAATCATTATGGTGTTCGTTTGAGAATGACCTTAAATATTCGTTTAAGCATCTATGGTTTCTTTCTAACGCTCCTATGGTTTGTGGATTATATGCGGTTGCAAATGTATGTTTTATTTTGAGAATTTCTGCTACTTTGCTTAAAATTTCATTGTTGTACTCCAGACCTTGATCAGATTTTAGTTCTAAGAAATTACCAAAAGTGAGAATAAAGTTTTCTACCAATGCTCTGGCTATTGTGTTTGCTTCTTTGTTTTGTATGGGGATTATAACAACGTATTTTGTTAGGTCACATTGAATTGTAATTGCATATCTATTGTCGTTGTTTGTTTTTGGAAGTGGTCCAACTGTGTCTATGGATATTACGCTAAATGGTTTCGAAGGGGTTGTCGTCACAACTGTCTCTTCTTTAGTATGCTTAATTGTTTTATTCCTAATACACGCGTTACAATTTCGTACGTAATTTTTTATATCTTCCTTCATGTTTTTCCATCTGTACTTCTCTCTAAGTTTTAGATACGTTCTGTACTGGCCTATATGTCCTCCCGAAGGGGTCATATGATAATCGTGGATTATTCTCAGCTGATTTTCCCTTTCTGTGATCCAACTGGTTGGAGTGAACAGAATTATACTGAAATTAGAAATAGTCCTATTGGCTACTTCCTTTACCATTTCATGGGAGAAGTACTTGAACAATATATCTTGCATTGACAAAGCTAACTTGTCTCTGTGGTAGTCTTTTGCTACTTGGCACAACTTTAGAAGAGCAAGCTCTAGTGCTTGACTTCCATTTTTCGGTGCATCATTATTAGAGGGGATTATTATCGACCCTAGCGCTTTATTTCCTTTATGGTTATATACCATGAGCTCTATTCCTTTTCTACTTTCATTTGTCTTTATTTTCAGTATTTTGGATACCTCGGAAGGTCTATCCGTTTCCCACATCGCAGGATGATCAGTCCTCGATTCATTTTTCTTCTTCTTTTCCTCACTCTTCTCAGATTTGTTTATCTCCTTCTTCTTTAACATTGCTCTCGTTGTCACTGTTAAGATTGTGCTCTTCATCTGTACATTCATCTTATCCTCCTTATTTTTGGGAATAAATGATTTTAGTTCATCTGAATTGATGACTATTCTGGACAATGCATCTGCAGCTACATTGGCTTTACCTGCTAAAAATTCAATCTCGAAATCGAATTCTTCTAAATCTACAAAATACTTTATCTAGGTTACTGATATGATGCTGTGCACCGCATCCAGTAACAATTTTATCATCTATATATACAAATGCGAGTTCAGGTGCCCATACTTGCTGCATCGAGCTCCTGCATTCTTTGCACTGCTTCTGAGACAGTTGCAAACTTAGTTGCCATTAGCAATGTCTTCGTTCTCTCGCCACTAATTTTTTCCACAAGTGTATCGACTGCCAGTCCTACTACCATCTTATTTGCAAAGTCGTCAGGGACTTTATTTTCCCTATACAAAGCCATCAGCTTGTTGGTGAGGAGTTCAATCTCCTCTCCTATTGCCTTATTGTCCGACTTCCTGATTGCTTTGATAGCAGCGATCACTTTCAATGGATCCGTTTTTTCTTCAAATCGCTTCTTGATTTCGGCGATGAAGTCATCAATTTTCATAATGTCCTCGGGCATCGCTTGAGCTGCCTTCCCTATCAGCTTTGTTTCTAATACCCTTACTAACATTGGTTCATTATCCTTGGCCAGATCCCTGGCTATCTTGATCGCCTTGATGAACATTTTCACATTTTCTGGCTTGCCATCAAACGACGGTACAACCGCGTTAATCGTTTTGAAATCGAACGTAGCCATTTTCTTATGCTTTTTGTGTAATTTTGTCAAATTAATAATGCAACGTACCAGTATACTGAACTGTACGTGATGCGGTTTTGACATATGCAACTTGACTAACTCTTTAATCTTTGTCAGCAAGTTTCTTGCCGCTACCATATATGCAGTTACTTCGTGGTCCGAGTACTTGCTCTCATGCTTAAGGAAATAATGTTGTAACCCTTCGAATGTTTCTTCTGAAGATAATTCGATTGCTCTTAATGTGGCCTTTCTATGCCTTTTCGTATAATCTTTAATCCTATCTAAGATCCTTTCTAATTTTTTAATTCCATCCGCGGGTTTAATATTGTCTGGCATCGTTCATCGTGCAACTATTTGTTGGATTAATTGTAAACTTTGTTATAGAAATTCTCATTTATACGCATATTATCCCCAATGTCTCATATTTTCATATTTTTTCGTTTCATTCTTCATATTCTGTTTCATTGTCGTATTATTTTTTTTTTTCCTTGGAGCATCTTTCTTTACTTTAGTTCTTATTCTTACTCTAATATATTTATGATAAAAATGTAATAAACTTAACTTTCATGCTTCTCGCCACCATCGTGTATCGTTGACCTGGGGTGCAGGGATATTCGTCATCATCCTATATTGCTGCTATCGTCATCCTTCCTTCCTTCCTTCCATCCTTCGGTAGAGTCGTCTTCACTGCTGTAGTCGCTTGGTGTGCGCCTTTTCCTTTGATACAAGTGCCGTTCCGGTTACCACTCGATTCATTTCCGCCAATAACTGTGTTTTGCGTAACATAGTCAATCATACACACAACATGATTTTCTAACGATAGGCGTTATGCATTTCACTCTGTTTTGTTTGCTGCGTGCGTCGACACTGCTTTTTCGCGCACCATTATTTTAATTGTTTTTATCTATGTATAATTGGCACTTTGTGTCTGTGTCCGTTAAGCTCAAATTTGCGATAACTATCGTCACTTTTATCGTGGTAGCTCTAATGCCTTTAATGCTTGTTTTTTGGCGTTTTTCACAACGAGTTTGTAAGCATATTTCAAACACTGCAGCAGTAAGATTGCTGTCACCAAAACCAAAAGAATGTTGAGCTTGAGCTCATGTGCTTCGTGCATTTCTGTGTGCACTTCCTGATTTTGCACAATTGTAATGTCTTTAGTTCCAGAGACATCAGCCTGCGGTTTTGACGATTTTCCTCCCATTTTGTCTATTTTTAAAGGTTATCGTTTTTGAATGTATAATTACACTTTTCCGCACTCTCAACCATCAAGGTTCTTGTTGGTCACGATGATTCGAGTCACTTATTAATCACTTCACTCCGAAGATTGCTGATTATAATCACGGTCGCCATGTGGTGGATATTCGGTATCCATAATTCGTGGTCACCTTGTATCAACGCATACTGCGTGAAACCACTCGCGGTCGCGAACTTATCGAAGCGAAGGGTGTGTCATCGTGTACAACTTGGACTTAGATGAAAACTCAGAGATTTTTAGTTACTGGATGCGCGACGGGCATTACGACCACGTCCGATCAGTTTCCACCGAATAGTTCCTTTGTCTATTCGGCATCGATTTATTTATACTGTTTCTTAAGGCTAGTTTACAGGTGGTTTAATAAGTGTTGGTAATGAGGCTGACCTACTTTACAAAAGTTGTTTATCGGTTCTATAAATGCTGGTTTGATAATTTTGGTGTTTTTAATCATGGTTAGGTTATTGACGTCGATCGCGCAAACGTTTTTGCGCGCATCGTTCCCTGTCTGTTTCATAACATCCGGCCCGCCGTGGGTCATGCTTACTTGGCTCAAATGCCCGAACCTGTTGGTTCCCTGTTTTTCATGCACCGGCTTGCCGTGGGTCATATTACTTAGGTGCAATGCTCGCGCACCATCGTGTCGCAACTTGCTTGCGCTGTATCGCTGGGTGCGTCGATCTATCAATTTGCCTAGATTGCAGTTTGGGGTATTTAGTTGTTGTTTCTGAGTTGAGGGTTTATCGAAATGTGTTTTGTTTGTTTTCTGGCGGTGTCACCTGATCTAGTTGATTTCGATACTTAGTTCATAACATTTGATTATGGAATGGAGAGTTCATTGTGCTTTCCACGCTCAGCAAAACACGGTACTTCAGTGGTGGTGGATTTTAAGCCGTATAGCATAGGCATGCTACATAAGCACCTTCTAAACCTCATTTTGCATCGTCTCATTCTCTTTAAAGTCACTTTAAGCACCTTCTAAACACCATTTTGCATCGTCTCATTCTCTTTAAAGTCACTTTAAGCACCTTCTAAACCTCATTTTGCATCGTCTCATTCTCTTTAAAGTCACTTTAAGCACCTTCTAAACCTCATTTTGCATCGTCTCATTCTCTTTAAAGTCACTTTAAGCACCTTCTAAACACCATTTTGCATCGTCTCATTCTCTTTAAAGTCACTTTAAGCACCTTCTTAACCTCATTTTGCATCGTCTCATTCTCTTTAAAGTCACTTTAAGCACCTTCTAAACACCATTTTGCATCGTCTCATTCTCTTTAAAGTCACTTTAAGCACCTTCTAAACACCATTTTGCATCGTCTCATTCTCTTTAAAGTCACTTTAAGCACCTTCTAAACCTCATTTTGCATCGTCTCATTCTCTTTAAAGTCACTTTAAGCACCTTCTAAACCTCGTTTTGCATCGTCTCATTCTCTTTAAAGTCACTTTAAGCACCTTCTAAACACCATTTTGCATCGTCTCATTCTCTTTAAAGTCACTTTAAGCACGTTCTTAACCTCATTTTGCATCGTCTCATTCTCTTTAAAGTCACTTTAAGCACCTTCTTAACCTCATTTTGCATCGTCTCATTCTCTTTAAAGTCACTTTAAGCACCTTCTAAACCTCATTTTGCATCGTCTCATTCTCTTTAAAGTCACTTTAAGCACCTTCTAAACCTCATTTTGCATCGTCTCATTCTCTTTAAAGTCACTTTAAGCACCTTCTAAACCTCATTTGGTATCGTCTCATTCTCTTTAAAGTCACTTTAAGCACGTTCTTAACCTCATTTTGCATCGTCTCATTCTCTTTAAAGTCACTTTAAGCACCTTCTTAACCTCATTTTGCATCGTCTCATTCTCTTTAAAGTCACTTTAAGCACCTTCTAAACCTCATTTTGCATCGTCTCAATCTCTTTAAAGTCACTTTAAGCACCTTCTAAACCTCATTTTGCATCGTCTCATTCTCTTTAAAGTCACTTTAAGCACCTTCTAAACACCATTTTGCATCGTCTCATTCTCTTTAAAGTCACTTTAAGCACCTTCTAAACCTCATTTTGCATCGTCTCATTCTCTTTAAAGTCACTTTAAGCACCTTCTAAACCTCATTTTGCATCGTCTCATTCTCTTTAAAGTCACTTTAAGCACCTTCTTAACCTCATTTTGCATCGTCTCATTCTCTTTAAAGTCACTTTAAGCACCTTCTAAACACCATTTTGCATCGTCTCATTCTCTTTAAAGTCACTTTAAGCACCTTCTAAACACCATTTTGCATCGTCTCATTCTCTTTAAAGTCACTTTAAGCACCTTCTAAACCTCATTTTGCATCGTCTCATTCTCTTTAAAGTCACTTTAAGCACCTTCTAAACACCATTTTGCATCGTCTCATTCTCTTTAAAGTCACTTTAAGCACCTTCTAAACCTCATTTTGCATCGTCTCATTCTCTTTAAAGTCACTTTAAGCACCTTCTAAACCTCGTTTTGCATCGTCTCATTGTCTTTAAAGTCACTTTAAGCACCTTCTAAACCTCATTTTGCATCGTCTCATTCTCTTTAAAGTCACTTTAAGCACCTTCTAAACACCATTTTGCATCGTCTCATTCTCTTTAAAGTCACTTTAAGCACCTTCTTAACCTCATTTTGCATCGTCTCATTCTCTTTAAAGTCACTTTAAGCACCTTCTAAACACCATTTTGCATCGTCTCATTCTCTTTAAAGTCACTTTAAGCACCTTCTAAACACCATTTTGCATCGTCTCATTCTCTTTAAAGTCACTTTAAGCACCTTCTTAACCTCATTTTGCATCGTCTCATTCTCTTTAAAGTCACTTTAAGCACCTTCTAAACCTCATTTTGCATCGTCTCATTCTCTTTAAAGTCACCTTAAGCACCTTCTAAACACCATTTTGCATCGTCTCATTCTCTTTAAAGTCACTTTAAGCACCTTCTAAACACCATTTTGCATCGTCTCATTCTCTTTAAAGTCACCTTAAGCACCTTCTAAACACCATTTTGCATCGTCTCATTCTCTTTAAAGTCACTTTAAGCACCTTCTAAACCTCATTTTGCATCGTCTCATTCTCTTTAAAGTCACTTTAAGCACCTTCTAAACCTCATTTTGCATCGTCTCATTCTCTTTAAAGTCACTTTAAGCACCTTCTAAACACCATTTTGCATCGTCTCATTCTCTTTAAAGTCACTTTAAGCACCTTCTAAACCTCATTTTGCATCGTCTCATTCTCTTTAAAGTCACTTTAAGCACCTTCTAAACCTCATTTTGCATCGTCTCATTCTCTTTAAAGTCACTTTAAGCACCTTCTAAACCTCATTTTGCATCGTCTCATTCTCTTTAAAGTCACCTTAAGCACCTTCTAAACCTCATTTTGCATCGTCTCATTCTCTTTAAAGTCACTTTAAGCACCTTCTAAACCTCATTTTGCATCGTCTCATTCTCTTTAAAGTCACTTTAAGCACCTTCTAAACACCATTTTGCATCGTCTCGTTCTCTTTAAAGTCACTTTAAGCACCTTCTAAACCTCATTTTGCATCGTCTCATTCTCTTTAAAGTCACCTTAAGCACCTTCTAAACACCATTTTGCATCGTCTCATTCTCTTTCAAGTCACTTTAAGCACCTTCTAAACCTCATTTTGCATCGTCTCATTCTCTTTAAAGTCACTTTAAGCACCTTCTAAACCTCATTTTGCATCGTCTCATTCTCTTTAAAGTCACTTTAAGCACCTTCTAAACACCATTTTGCATCGTCTCATTCTCTTTAAAGTCACTTTAAGCACCTTCTAAACACCATTTTGCATCGTCTCATTCTCTTTAAAGTCACTTTAAGCACCTTCTAAACCTCATTTTGCATCGTCTCATTCTCTTTAAAGTCACCTTAAGCACCTTCTAAACACCATTTTGCATCGTCTCATTCTCTTTAAAGTCACTTTAAGCACCTTCTAAACCTCATTTTGCATCGTCTCATTCTCTTTAAAGTCACCTTAAGCACCTTCTAAACACCATTTTGCATCGTCTCATTCTCTTTAAAGTCACTTTAAGCACCTTCTAAACCTCATTTTGCATCGTCTCATTCTCTTTAAAGTCACCTTAAGCACCTTCTAAACACCATTTTGCATCGTCTCATTCTCTTTAAAGTCACTTTAAGCACCTTCTAAACCTCATTTTGCATCGTCTCATTCTCTTTAAAGTCACTTTAAGCACCTTCTAAACCTCATTTTGCATCGTCTCATTCTCTTTAAAGTCACCTTAAGCACCTTCTAAACCTCATTTTGCATCGTCTCATTCTCTTTAAAGTCACTTTAAGCACCTTCTAAACCTCATTTTGCATCGTCTCATTCTCTTTAAAGTCACCTTAAGCACCTTCTAAACACCATTTTGCATCGTCTCATTCTCTTTAAAGTCACTTTAAGCACCTTCTAAACCTCATTTTGCATCGTCTCATTCTCTTTAAAGTCACCTTAAGCACCTTCTAAACACCATTTTGCATCGTCTCATTCTCTTTAAAGTCACTTTAAGCACCTTCTAAACCTCATTTTGCATCGTCTCATTCTCTTTAAAGTCACTTTAAGCACCTTCTAAGCCTCATTTCGCATCGTCTCATTCTCTTTAAAGTCACTTTAAGCACCTTCTAAACCTCATTTTGCATCGTCTCATTCTCTTTAAAGTCACCTTAAGCACCTTCTAAACACCATTTTGCATCGTCTCATTCTCTTTAAAGTCACTTTAAGCACCTTCTAAACCTCATTTTGCATCGTCTCATTCTCTTTAAAGTCACCTTAAGCACCTTCTAAACACCATTTTGCATCGTCTCATTCTCTTTAAAGTCACTTTAAGCACCTTCTAAACACCATTTTGCATCGTCTCATTCTCTTTAAAGTCACTTTAAGCACCTTCTAAACACCATTTTGCATCGTCTCATTCTCTTTAAAGTCACTTTAAGCACCTTCTAAACACCATTTTGCATCGTCTCATTCTCTTTAAAGTCACTTTAAGCACCTTCTAAACACCATTTTGCATCGTCTCATTCTCTTTAAAGTCACTTTAAGCACCTTCTAAACACCATTTTGCATCGTCTCATTCTCTTTAAAGTCACTTTAAGCACCTTCTAAACACCATTTTGCATCGTCTCATTCTCTTTAAAGTCACTTTAAGCACCTTCTAAACCTCATTTTGCATCGTCTCATTCTCTTTAAAGTCACTTTACGCACCTTCTAAACACCATTTTGCATCGTCTCATTCTCTTTAAAGTCACTTTAAGCACCTTCTAAACCTCATTTTGCATCGTCTCATTCTCTTTAAAGTCACTTTAAGCACCTTCTAAACACCATTTTGCATCGTCTCATTCTCTTTAAAGTCACTTTAAGCACCTTCTAAAGACCATTTTGCATCGTCTCATTCTCTTTAAAGTCACTTTAAGCACCTTCTAAACACCATTTTGCATCGTCTCATTCTCTTTAAAGTCACTTTAAGCACCTTCTAAACCTCATTTTGCATCGTCTCATTCTCTTTAAAGTCACCTTAAGCACCTTCTAAACACCATTTTGCATCGTCTCATTCTCTTTAAAGTCACTTTAAGCACCTTCTAAAGACCATTTTGCATCGTCTCATTCTCTTTAAAGTCACTTTAAGCACCTTCTAAACACCATTTTGCATCGTCTCATTCTCTTTAAAGTCACCTTAAGCACCTTCTAAACACCATTTTGCATCGTCTCATTCTCTTTAAAGTCACTTTAAGCACCTTCTAAACCTCATTTTGCATCGTCTCATTCTCTTTAAAGTCACTTTAAGCACCTTCTAAACACCATTTTGCATCGTCTCATTCTCTTTAAAGTCACCTTAAGCACCTTCTAAACACCATTTTGCATCGTCTCATTCTCTTTAAAGTCACTTTAAGCACCTTCTAAACCTCATTTTGCATCGTCTCATTCTCTTTAAAGTCACCTTAAGCACCTTCTAAACACCATTTTGCATCGTCTCATTCTCTTTAAAGTCACTTTAAGCACCTTCTAAACCTCATTTTGCATCGTCTCATTCTCTTTAAAGTCACTTTAAGCACCTTCTAAACCTCATTTTGCATCGTCTCATTCTCTTTAAAGTCACTTTAAGCACCTTCTAAACACCATTTTGCATCGTCTCATTCTCTTTAAAGTCACTTTAAGCACCTTCTAAACACCATTTTGCATCGTCTCATTCTCTTTAAAGTCACTTTAAGCACCTTCTAAACACCATTTTGCATCGTCTCATTCTCTTTAAAGTCACTTTAAGCACCTTCTAAACACCATTTTGCATCGTCTCATTCTCTTTAAAGTCACTTTAAGCACCTTCTAAACACCATTTTGCATCGTCTCATTCTCTTTAAAGTCACTTTAAGCACCTTCTAAACACCATTTTGCATCGTCTCATTCTCTTTAAAGTCACTTTAAGCACCTTCTAAACACCATTTTGCATCGTCTCATTCTCTTTAAAGTCACTTTAAGCACCTTCTAAACCTCATTTTGCATCGTCTCATTCTCTTTAAAGTCACTTTAAGCACCTTCTAAACACCATTTTGCATCGTCTCATTCTCTTTAAAGTCACTTTAAGCACCTTCTAAACCTCATTTTGCATCGTCTCATTCTCTTTAAAGTCACCTTAAGCACCTTCTAAACCTCTTTTTGCATCGTCTCATTCTCTTTAAAGTCACCTTAAGCACCTTCTAAACACCATTTTGCATCGTCTCATTCTCTTTAAAGTCACCTTAAGCACCTTCTAAACCTCATTTTGCATCGTCTCATTCTCTTTAAAGTCACCTTAAGCACCTTCTAAACACCATTTTGCATCGTCTCATTCTCTTTAAAGTCACTTTAAGCACCTTCTAAACACCATTTTGCATCGTCTCATTCTCTTTAAAGTCACTTTAAGCACCTTCTAAACACCATTTTGCATCGTCTCATTCTCTTTAAAGTCACTTTAAGCACCTTCTAAACACCATTTTGCATCGTCTCATTCTCTTTAAAGTCACTTTAAGCACCTTCTAAACACCATTTTGCATCGTCTCATTCTCTTTAAAGTCACTTTAAGCACCTTCTAAACACCATTTTGCATCGTCTCATTCTCTTAAAGTCACTTTAAGCACCTTCTAAACACCATTTTGCATCGTCTCATTCTCTTTAAAGTCACTTTAAGCACCTTCTAAACACCATTTTGCATCGTCTCATTCTCTTTAAAGTCACTTTAAGCACCTTCTAAACACCATTTTGCATCGTCTCATTCTCTTTAAAGTCACTTTAAGCACCTTCTAAACACCATTTTGCATCGTCTCATTCTCTTTAAAGTCACTTTAAGCACCTTCTAAACACCATTTTGCATCGTCTCATTCTCTTTTAAAGTCACCTTAAGCACCTTCTAAACACCATTTTGCATCGTCTCATTCTCTTAAAGTCACCTTAAGCACCTTCTAAACACCATTTTGCATCGTCCTCATTCTCTTAAAGTCACTTTAAGCACCTTCTAAACACCATTTTGCATCGTCTCATTCTCTTTAAAGTCACCTTAAGCACCTTCTAAACACCATTTTTGCATCGTCTCATTCTCTTTAAAGTCACTTTAAGCACCTTCTAAACCTCATTTTGCATCGTCTCATTCTCTTTAAAGTCACTTAAGCACCTTCTAAACACCATTTTGCATCGTCTCATTCTCTTTAAAGTCACTTAAGCACCTTCTAACACCATTTTGCATCGTCTCATTCTCTTTAAAGTCACTTTAAGCACCTTCTAAACCTCATTTTGCATCGTCTCATTCTCTTTAAAGTCACTTTAAGCACCTTCTAAACACCATTTTGCATCGTCTCATTCTCTTTAAAGGCACTTTAAGCACCTTCTAAACCTCATTTTGCATCGTCTCATTCTCTTTAAAGTCACCTTAAGCACCTTCTAAACACCATTTTGCATCGTCTCATTCTCTTTAAAGTCACTTTAAGCACCTTCTAAACACCATTTTGCATCGTCTCATTCTCTTTAAAGTCCTTTAAGCACCTTCTAAACACCATTTTGCATCGTCTCATTCTCTTTAAAGTCACTTTAAGCACCTTCTAAACACTCATTTTGCATCGTCTCATTCTCTTTAAAGTCACTTTAAGCACCTTCTAAAACTCAATTTTGCATCGTCTCATTCTCTTTAAAGTCACTTTAAGCACCTTCTAAACACCATTTTGCATCGTCTCATTCTCTTTAAAGTCACTTTAAGCACTTCTAAACCTCATTTTGCATCGTCCTCATTCTCTTTAAAGTCACTTTAAGCACCTTCTAAACACCATTTTGCATCGTCTCATTCTCTTTAAAGTCACTTTAAGCACCTTCTAAACACCATTTTGCATCGTCTCATTCTCTTTAAAGTCACTTTAAGCACCTTCTAAACACCATTTGCATCTACCTCATTCTCTTTAAAGTCACTTTAAGCACCTTCTAAACCTCATTTTGCATCGTCCTCATTCTCTTTAAAGTCACTTTTAAGCACCTTCTAAACACCATTTTGCATCGTCTCATTCTCTTTAAAGTCACTTTAAGCACCTTCTAAACCTCATTTTGCATCGTCTCATTCTCTTTAAGTCACTTTAAGCACCTTCTAAACCTCATTTTGCATCGTCTCATTCTCTTTAAAGTCACTTTAAGCACCTTCTAAACCTCATTTTGCATCGTCTCATTCTCTTTAAAGTCACTTTTAAGCACCTTCTAAACCTCATTTTGCATCGTCTCATTCTCTTTAAAGTCCTTTAAGCACCTTCTAAACACCATTTTGATCGCTCATTCTCTTTTAAGTCACTTTAAGCACCTTCTAACACCATTTTGCATCGTCTCATTCTCTTTAAAGTCTAAACTTTA